>NC_133328.1:270025550-270064724 GCF_042186555.1 Aquarana catesbeiana | reverse complement strand
GAGTGAAGGAAAGAAAGAGAAAGAAAAGAGTGAAGGAAAGAAAGAGAAAGAAAGAGTGAAGGATAGAAAGAGAAAGAAAGATGGAAGGAAAGAAAGAAAGAAAGAAAGAAAGAAAGAAAGAAAGAAAGAAAGAAAGAAAGAAAGAAAGAAAGAAAGAAAGAGAGAAAGAAAGAGAGAGAGAAAGAGAAAGAGAAAGAGAGGGTGATGGGGAAAGAATGAAGGACACAGAAACAAAGAGACAAAAAGAATGGAAAGAAAGAAGAAAGAGAGGGGGATGGAGGAATAAGGGAAGGAAGAGCATCCCCTACATCAGTGTACTCACTGGGAGGCCGGAGGGACTGGATGGATGGATGGATCAGACTCCCCTTTTGCTGGGCTTCAACATGAATCTTCCTGCCCACACATCCCCTTCTCTGAGGCAGAACAGAGAACACTGCGAGGAGAGTGTGCGGGGCAGACACAGGAGGAGAGGACGGGAGGAGGAGGAGCAGAAGCTCTCTCTCCTCTTCTGTCTGGCTGTGCGGGCAGAAGGGGGAGGGGGGAGATCTGTCAGAGCTCTGCTGAGCGGCTCTCCCTGTCATTGATCCGGAGATGTAGGTGAGCTCCGATCACATGTCTCACTTGCCGGCTGTTATATCTCACTGTAGAAGAGCGAGGGGACTAAGGACGGAGATCTCTGCTGCTGAATGAGGCGGCTCTCTAATTTGGTAAACTAGCCAGCTGTGCGAGGCCCCTATGACTGCGAGGCCTGAGGCCACCACCTATTTTGCCTAATTAGAGAGCCGCCTCTGGCCACACGATAACTTTTCTAAATATTATGATCCTAATTTTGATAATTATGATATAGTGTTGTTTAGGTGATTGGCGATTCTCTATGCATGTCTTGACTTTCCAAGACACCAACGCTAAAATGATACTAAAGAAGCCCATTTTGCAGCGTGTATTGCATAGAGTGGCCCCGATCCATGACTTCTGTGTCCCATTGCCATCTTTCTCCGCTCCTCCAACCTTCTGATAACCCCCTCTGGTAAGCACTCTCCCAAGAGTGTTACCTTGGTGGAGTGCTTCCTAGTCCTTTTTTTGGCGTTTACAGAGCTCCACTATAATGGCCTGTACACACGGTTGGATATCGATCGGACATTCCGACAACAAAATACATGTTTTTTTTCCGACGGATGTTGGCTCAAACTTGTCTTGCATACACACGGTCACACAAAGTTGTCGTAAAATCCGATCTTTTTTAAAGCAGTGACGTAAAACACGTACGTCGGGACTATAAACGGGGCAATAGCCAATAGGTTTCATCTCTTTATTTATTCTGAGCATGCGTGGTACTTTGTGCGTCGGGTTTGTGTACACTGCTGTCAATCACATCCAATGATGCGGCGTGCTGGGGGACGAGGCAAAGTCTTATCCCGGGTTCACATCAATGCGAATTAGATGTGCGTTTCCACGCATATAATTTGCATAGTGGGAGACTGTGACTGGCTCCCTATGGAACCGGTTCACATCTCTCCTGGGCAGCTGCGGAGCGCACTACACAAATAAGCTGTGCGTATTTGGCTCCGTTTCAGGGACGAATGCAGGCATAGAATCGTCCCTGATTCGTCCCAGAAATGGAGAACAAGAAACGCACAGTGCTCCTGTGCGATCCGCAGCCCCTTATAGTGTGAACCCAGGCTTACAGTCGGTTAGTATAGCCAACGGCTGTATCACATGATTGCGCCCGACAGCTAACCCCCTTTGGCAAAGAGCTTCCCCATGAAGGGGGTTAGCAAATGCGGAGAGTTGCGGAGACACCCACAGAGGGACCCCTTAAGACGAGGATTGTGGCTACTCTGTGCAAAACAAACTTCACTGTCTACATAAGAATAACATATTTTTTTAATATATATATTTTTTTAAAACAATACCCATACAACCACGGAAAAATAGGAACCTTCACAAACACTTTATCCCTAGTCTGTTGCAAATTTTCATCCATGAAATTTACATAGAAGTGAGAGACAACTTGTATTTGAGTTAAGTCTCCCTTTGTGCTTGTAAATACATGGTAGAGACTATGTGGATCACCAGCTGACACTTACCTATAGAGAGTTTCTCCTATCTTGGGCAGTTGTACGTATTATGAATATAAATGGAAAACATCAATTTTAAAAAAGCATACAACATATTTATCCATTTAAAAAAATTTTTTAAAGAATAATATTTAGCTGTGTTTTTTAAATTATTTTTTTTTTTGTGACATTGTTATCATGTTTTTTTCATTTCAATGTAGGATTTAAACAATCTCCGAGTTCGACTACGTTCGAAATATCAAATCCCAGGCACTGAGGAACCACCTGCTTTTCCAATCAACCCATTGAAAAGAAAAAAGAATTGAGGAAAATGTAGCTGATGAAGAGAAAGACCAGAGTTTGATAGGTCATACACGGTGGTGTTTTTGTGCACAATGTCGGCCTATGCCAATAATTGAAGAATCTAAATGCTGCCAAGGATTGGAAAAAGTTCAGCCTTTCTTGGAGCATGGCCTGACATGCGTAACACTACACGAAGAATTTGTCGAACGATGTCTGACTAAAAGAATTCTGGTCTATCAAATCCAAATGGAATCCGCCAATGTTCACAAAGACTATATTCGTGATGCCAATAGGTAATATTTAGTTATTTAATATATTGAAAAGTTTATTTTTAATTAATTTTTAAAAAATTCAATTGACCAATCACAGTGCATAATCGCGTGAGCCATGATGTAACAGTGAAAGTCATTTCTTTGTTCACGCTGAAAGGGAGAGCCAGTCTCTCCCTGTCAGAGGGGAACTGTGCTCATAATCAGCACATTGATTATCAGAACAGTCCCCTCATATGTGCAACAACAACTTTAAATGTGCCCATAAGCTGTCAGTCAGTGCCCAGCAAAAAGACAGTTCATAATGCCGATCAAACTGCCAATCAATTCTCATATGAGTGCTAATCAGTACCCAGCAGAGTGCAAGTCAGTGCCTATATCAGTGCCAGCATTATAAAATGTCAGTAGTTCAACATCATTGCTGCCCATCAGTGACAACGGTTAGTCCCACCTATCAGTGGCTATCAGTAGCGCTTATCTGAAAATCAGTGACGCCTATCAGTGCCTATGAATTATAAATATCAGTGCATGTTAATGAGTGACACCTTATTAGTGCAAACTCATCAGTGCTGCCTCATTAATGCTCATCAGTGCGTCCTCATTAGTTCCCGTAAGTGAAGGATAAAATAAACTTTTATAACGGAAAAAAAAAAAATTATTTATTTTCTTATAAAAAAACCCACTGAGGTGATCAAATAACAACAAAAGAAACCTCTATTTGTGTTACCAAAATGTAAAAAAATTTAGTTTTCGGTACAGTGTTGCATGACCGCATAATTGTCATTTAAATTGAGAGAAAATTTAAAATGAAATTTGTCATGGGCGGGAAGGCAGTGGTGTATTTAGGTTTTGTGATTCCCTAGGCCTGACTAAACTTGCGGACCACCTAATTTAAATATGAACCACCCCTTCATGTCAAGACTTCACCCCTTCCTTTTTAAGACCCACCCTGTCATGTTCATAGGAGAAGGACAAAGGGACACTGTGGGAATGGGACAGAGGGACACCGTGGGAGAAGGACAGAGGGATGCCATGGGAAGAGAACAGAGGGACGCCTTGGGAAGGCGACAGAGGGACGCCGTGGCAAGGGGACAGAGGGACTCCGTGGGAAGGTGACAGAGGAATGCCATGGGAAGGGGACAAAGGGACTCTGAGAGGACAGAGGGTTGCTGCGGTGAGGGGATGTGGCATCTTCTAGTTTGGGGGAGAGGGGGGTAAGGGGATATGTGCTTGTAGAGGAGAGGATGGGGGAGAGGTACGGTTACTCCGGAAAGCCAATTGACGCTGCGGGACCCCAGGAGGCAGATGTCTCTGGTGCCCGTGATAGCGCATCCCTGACTGATCAATTCAATTACCAGAGCTCAGAACTTGTGGCACTGGGCTCCGGGATTCAGCTGTGCAAGCCTGCGTGCGGGAGGAGGGGAAGGGAGTTCATGCAGGGGGGTGGTTTATTTCCCGGCCACGGCAAAGTGCCACCCTAGGCCTGGGCCTTGTCGGTCTAGGCCAAAATACAGCATTTCGTCAAGGTGCAAAATTGCATGGTATTAAAGAGGATAATCGTCCTTTACAAAAAGCACTTCTAAATTATATTTTTGTTATATATATAAAATTGTAATATTTGTAATCTTTCTAATTTCATAGATGCCTCAGAAGAGGAGCTTATAAATCCTACACTAATATGGTCCATGGATTTCTGGGGAAGAATCGTCGAATACCCATACCTTCGTGTGTTGTATGGGCAATTCGAAACAAGTATCCAGATCCCAATGAGGAATACATCGGATTTAAATGGTCATCCGATTATAATGCAAAATATATGGCTATGGAAGAAAATTAAATTGTAATAGCGGATAGTTACTTAGTTGTTATTTTTGGTTTTAAAAATCTTTGTAATTAAAAAATTTATATATTTTTTGTAGTTCTTTATATTTTTTATGTGACAGAAATTTTCTAAAATATATAAGCATGTGGTTAAAATTTATTTAAAAATAAATAATTTAAAATATATATATATATAGTTTTTTGGAGTCATTTTTAATTTTTAATGTTCTTAAAAAACAAAAAAATTTTACTTTGCCACAGTGCCCACATAAACAAAATTTTTTATAAAACTCTCGAGTTACCCCCCCCCCCAACCCCACACACACATTACATAACCGAGGAACAGCACAACATGGAAGGGTTATGACGCATGCTTACTTGGGAGTCATTTGTATTTGCGTCATTTGACGAATAATGTATATATATGCCAAGACCCATGGGCCATAATTATATTAGATTGACAACATCGTCAGCCATTGGCTGCACTATTAGCAATCTATACAATCTGAAGCCTTGACCCCATGGTGCGAGGCAGAGAACTTCATCGGCAAAATATTTTATGGTCCTAAGTAATATATTGAATCAAGGAGCACTTGACAGTTCAAAAATATGAAAGGAGAATTTTTTATTGTTTTTTAACGTTATACCAATATCAACTAATCAAGTGATCACACGTGAAGTTCAGTTACACACCTTCACAATCCTTCTTAATTATTTTTAACAGAATCATAAATCACAACTATTATTTCCCAAATGTAAAGGTGTAAAAAAAATTTAATAACAAATATATTAGAAGCTAAATAATTCTAATTTTTATTATATTTTAATAAAAAATGTATATATTAACGTTACCTGTTTTTTTTTTTTTTTTTTTAAATATCTAAAACTAACAATTTTAGAATAAAACAGTGCTATTTTCGATTATTACACAAAAAAAAAATGTAAAAATATAAAGCGTGGTATTTCATTCAAAACGAGATAGATATTGAGAGAGCAGTTTATCTTTTTCAGGACATGGAAATCCAGCAATGTTTTGAGAGAGATTGACCTGTCTGGAATGCCATGTAAAATTTTTGATTCCTGCAGCATGGTCAATCACATCACAGATGATCTGTTTCAAGAATTCTTGGCTAGTAGGTTCATATATTTTGCTTACAACCCAGTCTTTTTTTGCCTTACTGAAGCCATAACGGTAACGCAAAGATCCCTTTTTTTCTGAATCTTTTTTAGGTCTCCGAACAACTGCTTGCAGCCTATTTATGTTTTTATTGTGGTCGAGGGCAGCAAGTTGTGTTCTTGCAACCATGCTGTCCATATAAAAATGATGACGTTTAGATCGATATTTTAACACCATACTGTGAAAAACTTCGACCTCACCTATATGGTAAAAACCAGATATATGATGAAGGTCCTTTAGCAGTCTCTGATTTTGAATTACGGCATTGAGGTTATGGAGAGCTGCAGATCCGTGTTTAAGCCACTCATATTCCCTCTGTTCATCACAAGGTATTGGTGGATGTGAACACTGATGGTATAGGCTATTTCCATGCCATTCATGTACATTTGCTGCATGAAAACTCATAGATAGCCATTTTTCTTCTAGTAGAATAGGATTATCCTGACATGTACTCGAAGCCCACCACAAATGATTTTTTGCTAAAGAAACCCAGCCAGCAAGTTCCCTACTGTTGCTTTTTTTACTTGCAGCCATAAGTTTTGCTCCAATTGATTTGGCCATATGCCATACATCGAATTCGTGCCTTATTTGTTGATATTTTTCCTTTATGATTTTTCTTATGGAGACATGTCTATCGGTTGCAAGGATTTTGACCTGAACCTGATCTCCTAAAAGACGATCCAAGGCCTCAACAAAAGCCAATTTTTCAAGCGAGACAGAGGTACGACCGGTTTGGAGTTGCTCCACTTGAAAATCTAATATATAATTGGTTTCTGCATCCATCAATGTATAGGTACAGTACTTAGCATTGAAGCCAGGTGAATCACATTGGCCGTCACCAATCAATGCTACACTGTTGTCACCAATTTTTTGAATGTTCTTCTTTCTTTCACTTATCCAATGATGTTCAATGGTAGGGAATATGAAATTTTTTTGGTTTTTATAATGAGTAGTCGCCGATATACCATACATTTGTAAAATTGAAAAAAAAATTTTCATCTTCAAAAAATTAGACCCACTGCATACTATTGCGGATGAAATCAGCAAGTTTCCGGCTGGCATTCGCCCTATTAATGGTTGGCTTCTCCACATTTGAAATTTATGATGCTTATTGCACTCTGCATGCACTATTAATGCAGACCCTTTAATCAATTTTTTAAGAGCAATTATCCTGCCCGTGCAATGTGTGTCATGTAAGCAATGAGATTGCATCAGTAATTTATCAAGGCATTCTTCATACACCAAAAATGTTTTCTGACTTGACACGTTGGCAAATTCTTTTTCTTCGTGCACATCTATAAACGAAAGGTCGGGTTGTTTTAAATCAATGTATGAGTATTCTTCATCCAAATCTTCTACATACATTTCCTCCGCTTCCTCCTCTGACGGACGGTAAGATTCGTCTACATCTTTTTTTTTTTTTTTTGGTGGACTGCACAAAAGACCTAAATCACTTATTTCATTGTCGTCAAATGGTACAGGTTCTGGTAAGGTACTTCTAATTGGTGATAATCCAAGAAGATCAAGATTAGGATCATGACGTATTGTTGGCACTTCACATTGTTTGAAATGGTCAAATTCGATGTTTGCTTTTGTTGTCAAATTTTCAGCAAAAGAAGAGTGTAAAATATCTTCTTGACTTTTTTCGATATTCAAGAAATCGAACATACTAGTTTGTAATCTTGGTATTACACTCAATTCAGGTAATTCCACCAAAGAGCACTGTATAGCAACAGAGACGGAAGACCGAGGTATGCATACCTGTATCTTTTTGGGTTTCACTTCCTTTTTTCGTTGACATTGGATGCCTCGATGAATTTTTTTAAATCTTGCTTTATGCCTGATTTTTACAGTGTGTGATGAAATATTAGTGATATTACTTATTTCAACTTGATTCTCAGAGAGATCAATAAGCGACATTGGTTCATTTGAAACCGAACTGCAAATTACACTGTCAATCAATGCATAGTCCGCAGGTTGACACACTACCATTTCACAATCACTAACTTCGGATACAGAAGCCATAGATTTATTTGGAAGTTCAGTATTAGATTCCATGGATGTTTGAGTAGCTCCTGAGCGCATGTCTGAGACATATGTTGACGATTGTGAAGTCATCTCAGTTTCTCTTCTTCGTCGTTTTGCGTAGTTGTGTTCAAAATCCACATGACATATTTTTACATTTTTTTCTAATAGCACAGAAGGGAAAGCTGTAATCTTAAGATGTTTTTGTGCACCTCTTAGTTCGTAATCACTTTCCAAAAAATGTTGAGAACAAATTTTACATTTCCAGATTTTAGATTTAAGAATTGTTTCAACTAATGATCCTAATTCCTCACTAGGAATGTTGATTTTTTCCAGCCAGGTTTTTATCCTCTCTCGATCACGTGGAAATGAATGCAGTCTAATATTGTCATTTCTCCAGTTCATGGAGCAAGATTTGACAAAACAACTGGGCATTCTGAAATATATAAAAGCGTGAATGAGTAACTTATTCATATGCAAAAATTTAAATAAAGGCATGTAGATGGGAGACATGAGACCAAGCCATGCATGCACAAGACATGGGATGGATGGATGAAGATGGGAGACATGACACCGAGCAATGCATGCAAAAGACATGGGATGGAGGGATGGAGATGGGAGACATCCATCCATCCCTCCATCCCATGTCCAGCACATGCATTGCTCAGTGTCATGTCTCCCATCTCCATCCATCCATCCGTCCATCCGTCCATCCATCCATCCCATGTCCAGCACATGCATTGCTCGGTGTCATGTCTCCCATCTCCATCCATCCATCCGTCCATCCATCCATCCATCCATCCATCCCATGTCCAGCACATGCATTGCTCGGTGTCATGTCTCCCATCTCCATCCATCCATCCGTCCATCCATCCATCCATCCATCCATCCCATGTCCAGCACATGCATTGCTCGGTGTCATGTCTCCCATCTCCATCCATCCATCCAGCCGTCCATTCATCCATAGATGGATGGAGATGGGAGACATGACACCGAGCAAAGCATGCACAAGACATGGGATGGATGGATGGATGGATGGAGATGGGAGACATGACACCGAGCAATGCATGCACAAGACATGGGATGGAGGGATGGAGATGGGAGACATCCATCCATCCCTCCATCCCATGTCCAGCACATGCATTGCTCGGTGTCATGTCTCCCATCTCCATCCATCCATCCGTCCATCCGTCCATCCATCCATCCCATGTCCAGCACATGCATTGCTCGGTGTCATGTCTCCCATCTCCATCCATCCATCCGTCCATCCATCCATCCATCCCATGTCCAGCACATGCATTGCTCGGTGTCATGTCTCCCATCTCCATCCATCCATCCGTCCATCCATTCATAGATGGATGGAGATGGGAGACATGACACCGAGCAAAGCATGCACAAGACATGGGATGGATGGATGGATGGATGGATGGAGATGGGAGACATGACACCGAGCAAAGCATGCACAAGACATGGGATGGATGGATGGAGATGGGAGATATCCATCCCTCCATCCCATGTCCAGTACATGCATTGCTCGGTGTCATGTCTCCCATCTCCATCCATCCATCCATCCGTCCATTCATCCATAGATGGATGAAGATGGGAGACATGACACCGAGCAAAGCATGCACAAGACATGGGATGGATGGATGGATGGAGATGGGAGACATCCATCCCTCCATCCCATGTCCAGCACATGCATTGCTCGGTGTCATGTCTCCCATCTCCATCCATCCATCCATCCGTCCATTCATCCATAGATGGATGGAGATGGGAGACATGACACCGAGCAAAGCATGCACAAGACATGGGATGGATGGATGGATGGAGATGGGAGACATCTATCCCTCCATCCCATGTCCAGCACATGCATTGCTCGGTGTCATGTCTCCCATCTCCATCCATCCATCCATCCATTCATCCATAGATGGATGGAGATGGGAGACATGACACCGAGCAAAGCATGCACAAGACATGGGATGGATGGATGGATGGAGATGGGAGACATCCATCCATCCCACCATTCCATGTCCAGCACATGCATTGCTCGGTGTCATGTCTCCCATCTCCATCCATCCATCCATCCATCCATTCATCCATAGATGGATGGAGATGGGAGACATGACACCGAGCAAAGCATGCACAAGACATGGGATGGATGGATGGATGGAGATGGGAGACAGCCATCCATCCCACCATTCCATGTCCAGCACATGCATTGCTCGGTGTCATGTCTCCCATCTCCATCCATCCATCCGTCCATCCATCCATCCCTCCATCCCATGTCCAGCACATGCATTGCTCGGTGTCATGTCTCCCATCTCCATCCATCCATCCGTCCATCCATCCATCCCTCCATCCCATGTCCAGCACATGCATTGCTCGGTGTCATGTCTCCCATCTCCATCCATCCATCCGTCCATTCATCCATAGATGGATGGAGATGGGAGACATGACACCGAGCAAAGCATGCACAAGACATGGGATGGATGGATGGATGGATGGAGATGGGAGACATGACACCGAGCAAAGCATGCACAAGACATGGGATGGATGGATGGATGGATGGAGATGGGAGACATCCATCCCTCCATCCCATGTCCAGCACATGCATTGCTCGGTGTCATGTCTCCCATCTCCATCCATCCATCCATCCGTCCATTCATCCATAGATGGATGGAGATGGGAGACATGACACCGAGCAAAGCATGCACAAGACATGGGATGGATGGATGGATGGATGGATGGAGATGGGAGACATCCATCCCTCCATCCCATGTCCAGCACATGCATTGCTCGGTGTCATGTCTCCCATCTCCATCCATCCATCCGTCCATTCATTCATAGATGGATGGAGATGGGAGACATGACACCGAGCAAAGCATGCACAAGACATGGGATGGATGGATGGATGGATGGAGATGGGAGACATCCATCCCTCCATCCCATGTCCAGCACATGCATTGCTCGGTGTCATGTCTCCCATCTCCATCCATCCATCCATCCATTCATCCATAGATGGATGGAGATGGGAGACATGACACCGAGCAAAGCATGCACAAGACATGGGATGGATGGAGATGGGAGACATCCATCCATCCCTCCATCCCATGTCCAGCACATGCATTGCTCGGTGTCATGTCTCCCATCTCCATCCATCCATCCGTCCATCCATCCATCCCATGTCCAGCACATGCATTGCTCGGTGTCATGTCTCCCATCTCCATCCATCCGTCCATCCATCCATAGATGGATGGAGATGGGAGACATGACACCGAGCAAAGCATGCACAAGACATGGGATGGATGGATGGATGGAGATGGGAGACATCCATCCCTCCATCCCATGTCCAGCACATGCATTGCTCGGTGTCATGTCTCCCATCTCCATCCATCCATCCATCCGTTCATCCATCCATAGATGGATGGAGATGGGAGACATGACACCGAGCAATGCATGCACAAGACATGGGATGGATGGATGGATGGATGGATGGATGGATGGATGGAGATGGGAGACATGGCACCGAGCAAAGCATGCACAAGACATGGGATGGATGGATGGAGATGGGAGACATGACACCGAGCAAAGCATGCACAAGACATGGGATGGATGGATGGAGATGGGAGACATGACACCGAGCAAAGCATGCACAAGACATGGGATGGATGGATGGATGGAGATGGGAGACATCCATCCCTCCATCCCATGTCCAGCACATGCATTGCTCGGTGTCATGTCTCCCATCTCCATCCATCCATCCATCCGTCCATTCATCCATAGATGGATGGAGATGGGAGACATGACACCGAGCAAAGCATGCACAAGACATGGGATGGATGGATGGATGGATGGATGGATGGAGATGGGAGACATCCATCCCTCCATCCCATGTCCAGCACATGCATTGCTCGGTGTCATGTCTCCCATCTCCATCTATCCATCCATCCGTTCATCCATCCATAGATGGATGGAGATGGGAGACATGACACCGAGCAATGCATGCACAAGACATGGGATGGATGGATGGATGGATGGATGGATGGAGATGGGAGACATGACACCGAGCAAAGCATGCACAAGACATGGGATGGATGGATGGATGGAGATGGGAGACATGACACCGAGCAAAGCATGCACAAGACATGGGATGGATGGATGGATGGATGGAGATGGGAGACATCCCTCCATCCATCCATCCCATGTCCAGCACATGCATTGCTCGGTGTCATGTCTCCCATCTCCATCCATCCGTTCATCCATCCATAGATGGATGGAGATGGGAGACATGACACCGAGCAATGCATGCACAAGACATGGGATGGATGGATGGATGGATGGAGATGGGAGACATGACACCGAGCAAAGCATGCACAAGACATGGGATGCATGCACAAGACATGGGATGGATGGATGGATGGAGATGGGAGACATCCATCCATCCCTCCATCCCATGTCCGGCACATGCATTGCTCGGTGTCATGTCTCCCATCTCCATCCATCCATCCGTTCATCCATCCATAGATGGATGGAGATGGGAGACATGACACCGAGCAATGCATGCACAAGACATGGGATGGATGGATGGATGGATGGATGGAGATGGGAGACATGACACCGAGCAAAGCATGCACAAGACATGGGATGGATGGATGGATGGATGGAGATGGGAGACATGACACCGAGCAAAGCATGCACAAGACATGGGATGGATGGATGGATGGATGGATGGAGATGGGAGACATCCATCCCTCCATCCCATGTCTTGTGCATGCTTTGCTCGGTGTCATCCATAGATGGATGGAGATGGGAGACATGACACCGAGCAAAGCATGCACAAGACATGGGATGGATGGATGGATGGATGGAGATGGGAGACATCCATCCCTCCATCCCATGTCCAGCACATGCATTGCTCGGTGTCATGTCTCCCATCTCCATCCATCCATCCATCCGTTCATCCATCCATAGATGGATGGAGATGGGAGACATGACACCGAGCAATGCATGCACAAGACATGGGATGGATGGATGGATGGATGGATGGATGGAGATGGGAGACATGGCACCGAGCAAAGCATGCACAAGACATGGGATGGATGGATGGAGATGGGAGACATGACACCGAGCAAAGCATGCACAAGACATGGGATGGATGGATGGAGATGGGAGACATGACACCGAGCAAAGCATGCACAAGACATGGGATGGATGGATGGATGGAGATGGGAGACATCCATCCCTCCATCCCATGTCCAGCACATGCATTGCTCGGTGTCATGTCTCCCATCTCCATCCATCCATCCATCCGTCCATTCATCCATAGATGGATGGAGATGGGAGACATGACACCGAGCAAAGCATGCACAAGACATGGGATGGATGGATGGATGGATGGATGGATGGAGATGGGAGACATCCATCCCTCCATCCCATGTCCAGCACATGCATTGCTCGGTGTCATGTCTCCCATCTCCATCTATCCATCCATCCGTTCATCCATCCATAGATGGATGGAGATGGGAGACATGACACCGAGCAATGCATGCACAAGACATGGGATGGATGGATGGATGGATGGATGGATGGAGATGGGAGACATGACACCGAGCAAAGCATGCACAAGACATGGGATGGATGGATGGATGGAGATGGGAGACATGACACCGAGCAAAGCATGCACAAGACATGGGATGGATGGATGGATGGAGATGGGAGACATCCCTCCATCCATCCATCCCATGTCCAGCACATGCATTGCTCGGTGTCATGTCTCCCATCTCCATCCATCCGTTCATCCATCCATAGATGG
Organism: Aquarana catesbeiana; assembly: GCF_042186555.1. Taxonomy (NCBI): domain Eukaryota; kingdom Metazoa; phylum Chordata; class Amphibia; order Anura; family Ranidae; genus Aquarana; species Aquarana catesbeiana. Next base: position 270,051,260 of record NC_133328.1, on the reverse strand, counting down.
ATGGAGATGGGAGACATGACACCGAGCAATGCATGCACAAGACATGGGATGGATGGATGGATGGATGGAGATGGGAGACATGACACCGAGCAAAGCATGCACAAGACATGGGATGCATGCACAAGACATGGGATGGATGGATGGATGGATGGAGATGGGAGACATCCATCCATCCCTCCATCCCATGTCCGGCACATGCATTGCTCGGTGTCATGTCTCCCATCTCCATCCATCCATCCGTTCATCCATCCATAGATGGATGGAGATGGGAGACATGACACCGAGCAATGCATGCACAAGACATGGGATGGATGGATGGATGGATGGAGATGGGAGACATCCATCCCTCCATCCCATGTCTTGTGCATGCTTTGCTCGGTGTCATGTCTCCCATCTCCATCCATCCATCCATCCGTTCTTCCATCCATCCATCCCATGTCCAGCACATGCATTGCTCGGTGTCATGTCTCCCATCTCCATCCATCCATCCGTCCATCCATCCATCCATCCCATGTCCAGCACATGCATTGCTCGGTGTCATGTCTCCCATCTCCATCCATCCATCCGTCCATCCATCCATCCATCCCATGTCCAGCACATGCATTGCTCGGTGTCATGTCTCCCATCTCCATCCATGGATGGATGGATGGATGGATGGATGGATGGAGATGGGAGACATGACACCGAGCAATGCATGTGCTGGACATGGGATGGATGGATGGATGGATGGAGATGGGAGACATGACACCGAGCAATGCATGTGCTGGACATGGGATGGATGGATGGACGGATGGATGGATGGAGATGGGAGACATGACACCGAGCAATGCATGTGCTGGACATGGGATGGATGGATGGACGGATGGATGGATGGAGATGGGAGACATGACACCGAGCAATGCATGCACAAGACAAGGGATGGATGGAGATGGGAGACATCATACAGAGCGATGCATGTGCAGGACATGGGATGGAGGGATGGACAAGAGAGATATGTGACGTATGGAAGTGTGTACAATAAATGAGAAAGAGGGATGGATTAGCATAAATTGGCATGGAGGGATAGAATAGTGAAAAAATGTGAAGCTGGGAATAATTAAAATAATAATTCACCTTTGATAATGTTGTGGAGGAGAGAGGGCGTTTTTGATTGCATTGTGTAGGAGGAGGATACACAAAATGCATGCTGGTTGATGACTACAGTAATTGAAACAATCTACATAAACTTTAATATGTAATATTAAACATTCTAATTAACAGTAATTTCACAGTCCAATATGCTGTTTTAACATTACCTTGTTGTTTTAAAAAAAATCTTGAAGTTGGTAATGTTTTCCTGTCTGAGAAAGTCTAGGCAATATGACGATTAGGAATCCAAGTCTGAGGACTGCAAGGGGGCGGAGTTAAGGCGGGGCATTGAAGATGAGTGTATTATGGAGGCGTATCACTGCAGCGTCGTAGACACGCCCACTAACCCCCAGCCCCTGTGTCTCTCTGAAACGTAGAGAGCGTCCCCACGCAGGGCTGTAGTCCAAGGGAGGGGGCGAGCACGATCAGTCACCACCAGGAGCAACGGCTCGGATGACGGTGGCAAGCTCCAGGGAGAGCAACAGGAAGTGCACTTTTCAAGGAAGGATTTCTGACATTTGGCAGAGAACAAGAAGGAACAGGTAAGTGATCTAGCGCTGCATTAGCTTAAAGGAAGCTAATTAGCAAAGAAAAAAATTATGTTTACAACCCCTTTAACTTAAGCTCGGCTCAAACTGTTCACCCATCTCTAGTCTACAGTATACGCATTTTATTAATGCTTCTAAATAATATTAGAAATAACATAAGAGTCATGGCATTAACTTACCTTTATTGACATTATTTTCATTTAGCCACAAAAATACAGTATGAATTATACAGTGTATTTCAAAACAATATTTGATAGTGTCTTTTGCATGTTTCTATAACCCATAAAGACCTAGAATAAAGAATATACTTCCCCAGTATTTACTTTATCACATGAGCACCATGCCAATTTTACTCTCTCCCCCTGACCCATTTTAGGGAAAACAACCCCTCTACCATACTCCACATTGGCATACATCACAGAATTTAGAATTCTCTGGATCACCTTTACAAGCACTGAGCACAACTTATTTTAAATGGAGACAGCCATATGCTCTGCAAGCACTTCAAATCCCCTTATGGGCCTCCTGCAACTTTACAAAAGTAAGTATGATTTAAAACTCTCATTGATCCTACCTCTACTCTCTATTTTTGAGCATAATCTACAAGTACAGTCTATATGCAATATAACTAAATAAAAGTGCAGCGCTATCCCAAAATCTCAGTGATATATACCATGCTTAAAACATATACAAATATACCAGTATATATTCTTTTCATCAAAATTTAAAATAAGTAAAGTCCCAAAAACTAATCACATTAGGAAATTCTTATGCATAACTAATTCATGCAAATCAATCATAAACAAAAAAATAAAGTGCAGTCCCATAGTCCAGCCGTGATAACAAATAAAAAGTACAACTCTTCACACAATACTGAATGTGCTGTACATCCCAAAGGAACAAAAAACGTCCTTCACCATGTGCCAACCCAAACGCTCACCTTCGATGAAGACTTCAAATTACAGGAGGTCTATCAGGCTTTAAAATCCTTCATTTGTGTTCAAGCTTTAAAATGGACCAATACCACAAAGGGTTAACTCTGGGCTTCCTTCTTTCACTCCCATCATACATGTAACACACAGAACATACTAAAATAAAGCTCTACCTTTTGTTTATTAAAAACCATCCACATTCCTAACAAATATATACTTATAAGATCAATAGTGGAATTACAGCTTCTCACAATTAAAAACAACACTCCATCAACTTAGATGTAATACCCATTCACCTGGTATTCTAAAGCTGATTGTCACTACCTGCAGAGACTGCCAGCCAGAAAAGGTGCCAGTAGAATGTAGAGAGTGCTAGAGAGTGCCAATAATTGTGCAGAGATCACTGGCCTGTTGGTGCCAGTGGATTGCTAGCATCAGCAAAGCTTCACCCCTTACGTGTTACATCCACAGTACATCCTTAAATGCAATTTTGGGCGCTTCGCCAAGGTGCCGATGTGAACATGTGCTACAAAACAACAAGGAAAAAGAGATTCCCCCAAAGAAGGCAATTAACCCAAACACAATCTGCCAAAAAACAATAAATTTATTAAGCTACAAAACACCACACAAAAATACAAAATTGGGCAAATTAGGGAAGATATCAATGACCAAGTTAAAATTGATAACGTTATCATTAAAAACAACGGAGCCGCGGCCATACATACCCCATACACACACCAATCACCACAGCAGATTCCTACTATATTGGGCAGTATCGTATGAAGTAAGTCCTTAGATCAATCCAAGTGTGGATAGTATGGTGGTATGGGGGTAAGGTGGATGAATGGATGTTTAATTATGGAACAGATTCAACACATCATAGAGATTTGTAACAGTCCGGGAGCTAGACCCATAACGTGGGTAAAGCAACAGCAATGACCGGCAATGATTACTGGAGGTGGTTATAAACCCAGGACATACAAGCAGTAATATTGTAGAAAGCAGTAGGGGGAGCAGAAACGACTCAGGCTGTATTATAAATATAAACTGGAGTGATACTTCTCTCACCAAGTATATCAGCGGCTCATAAAGTCGTACGCTCTACCCCCAGGTGGTGTCTGTAGATGTCAGTCCAGACTGCATTTGCCGTCAGGTAAGGGATGTCCCGCTGTATCAGCGCCTTCGATTAGAAGATGGAAGCCGGCCGTCAGCTGTTGGTTCCCGGTCAAGCATTCAAACACCGTGAGCTCACGGCTCCGAGGTGACGTGCTGACGTCACGTGCTGACGCGTTTCACCAGCCAATCACCGCTGGTTTCCTCAGAGCAAAGGAGGGGTCCGTGGACGGGGATTAAATAGACTAAGTAAAGGGAGATGTAATTACATCTAATGACCACCAGATGTCATACACGGTTACCACTCATCACTGACATTTCAGCAAAAAGATACCTCGCAATTGGCTTCACATGAGCAGCCGTGATCTATAGTGCAGTGAACTGCACCTCAAATGTACAGCATTACAGTTTAAGGACCATTTTGGTGAGGGTGGGAGTAAGTAGACATATATACAGAAACCAAGCAAAAAACAAAACCCAAAGAATTAATTAAAGCTAAAAAGCCCCCAGAAGACATAAAGCAGTAAAAATTATTATGAATCAAGACAGCAGGTAAGATAAATGGATTATTTCTCCAGGAAAGGCTGGAGGCTGCATTCGATATTTAACCCATTGGGGGCCATCGCCTCCAGATAATACGTCCACATCTTTTCCTTCTGGAGGAGGATGGTATCGAAGTCGCCACGTCTTGTAGGTAAATTTAACCTATAAATCCCTTTTATCATTAAACCCCTTGGGTCACGATTATAGAATTTAGCAAAATGTTGTGAGATGGGGCGTTCATCATTTAATTTTTTTTTTTTTTTCATAAAGGGCCCCCTAGAAAAAACTGGCAAATATATAGACTCTCTTATTAAACATATGGTGAATTTGCTCCCTTCCTTTGTTCGTGACAGCAGAGATGTCCTTGTTAAATTACGACACTTTGTTATGCCCACAGATGCCCTCCTGGTGGGTATTGACGTGGAGAGCTTGTATACATCAATACCACATTCCTGTGGTATTGAGGCTACAAGGTTCTTTCTGGATCTTCATCACCCCCAACAGGGTGCTCAAAACGAATTCATCGGGGAACTTCTTGAATTCATGCTTAATAACAATTTCTTTCAATTCCTTGGTCACTACTACCAGCAGATTAGAGGCACCAGTATGGGGGCACCGTGGGCTCCTTCTTATGCATGCCTCCATCTGGGACTCTGGGAGGAGATGATGGTCTATCAGTCCTCTTTGTACCTCAGCCACTCCCTCCTGTGGCTGAGGTACATTGATGACGTTCTGATGGTGTGGACTGGTTCAGCTAAACAACTTGAGGACTTTATGTCTGAACTGAATAGTAATGATCAAAATATACATCTGACCTATTCATACCACCCTGAGACACTCTCCTTCCTTGATCTATGTATACGGAGGTCTGGAAATGAAATTGTTACCAGTACTTTTAGAAAGAAAACAGCAGCTAACACCCTATTGTCCGCCCAGAGTCATCACCCTAAAGCATTAATCAATGGGATACCCACAGGACAATTCCTAAGGCTCAGACGGAATTGTTCTGTGGAGGAGGAATTTCATGAAGAGGCGTATGAGATGTACCAAAGATTCAGACAGAGAGGCTATTCACATAGGTCCCTCAAAAAAGCCAAGAAAAAAGCTGCCCTTAAAAACCGGGATGAACTCCTTTTAACCTCCGTTAATTCTTTACATACTAAAAATAAAGACAAAAACGGAAATACTGAACAAAATTTCCCGAGGATCATCACAAAATATGGGTCCCAATGGAAAATGGTCCAGGGAGTTCTACAAAAACATTGGCATATCTTAAAATCAGCCCCTCTGATCTCTGAACTTGTGAGTCCAAGACCCCTCTTGACAGCTAAAAGATCCAATAATCTTGGTGACCTTCTGGTTCATTCCGAATACACTCGGACCACTCAGAAAAATTGGTTAACTGATTCTAGAATTTCCCCAGGCATGTATAAATGTGGACATTGCAACATTTGCAAGTATGTCCACCAGACTAATGTGTTTCCGAACCCCCATGGAGGAGCTGATTTTAAGATCAAACAATTTATAAACTGCTCCACTACCCGAGTAGTTTATATACTTATCTGCCCATGCAACAAAACCTATGTGGGGAAAACCAAAAGAGCCTTAAGGGTAAGGATCCGTGAACATATTGCTGGTATTAAAAAATTAAATGATGAACGCCCCATCTCACAACATTTTGCTAAATTCCATAATCGTGACCCAAGGGGTTTAATGATAAAAGGGATTTATAGGTTAAATTTACCTACAAGACGTGGCGACTTCGATACCATCCTCCTCCAGAAGGAAAAGATGTGGACGTATTATCTGGAGGCGATGGCCCCCAATGGGTTAAATATCGAATGCAGCCTCCAGCCTTTCCTGGAGAAATAATCCATTTATCTTACCTGCTGTCTTGATTCATAATAATTTTTACTGCTTTATGTCTTCTGGGGGCTTTTTAGCTTTAATTAATTCTTTGGGTTTTGTTTTTTGCTTGGTTTCTGTATATATGTCTACTTACTCCCACCCTCACCAAAATGGTCCTTAAACTGTAATGCTGTACATTTGAGGTGCAGTTCACTGCACTATAGATCACGGCTGCTCATGTGAAGCCAATTGCGAGGTATCTTTTTGCTGAAATGTCAGTGATGAGTGGTAACCGTGTATGACATCTGGTGGTCATTAGATGTAATTACATCTCCCTTTACTTAGTCTATTTAATCCCCGTCCACGGACCCCTCCTTTGCTCTGAGGAAACCAGCGGTGATTGGCTGGTGAAACGCGTCAGCACGTGACGTCAGCACGTCACCTCGGAGCCGTGAGCTCACGGTGTTTGAATGCTTGACCGGGAACCAACAGCTGACGGCCGGCTTCCATCTTCTAATCGAAGGCGCTGATACAGCGGGACATCCCTTACCTGACGGCAAATGCAGTCTGGACTGACATCTACAGACACCACCTGGGGGTAGAGCGTACGACTTTATGAGCCGCTGATATACTTGGTGAGAGAAGTATCACTCCAGTTTATATTTATAATACAGCCTGAGTCGTTTCTGCTCCCCCTACTGCTTTCTACAATATTACTGCTTGTATGTCCTGGGTTTATAACCACCTCCAGTAATCATTGCCGGTCATTGCTGTTGCTTTACCCACGTTATGGGTCTAGCTCCCGGACTGTTACAAATCTCTATGATGTGTTGAATCTGTTCCATAATTAAACATCCATTCATCCACCTTACCCCCATACCACCATACTATCCACACTTGGATTGATCTAAGGACTTACTTCATACGATACTGCCCAATATAGTAGGAATCTGCTGTGGTGATTGGTGTGTGTATGGGGTATGTATGGCCGCGGCTCCGTTGTTTTTAATGATAACGTTATCAATTTTAACTTGGTCATTGATATCTTCCCTAATTTGCCCAATTTTGTATTTTTGTGTGGTGTTTTGTAGCTTAATAAATTTATTGTTTTTTGGCAGATTGTGTTTGGGTTAATTGCCTTCTTTGGGGGAATCTCTTTTTCCTTGTTGTTTTGTATGCCATACAAGGCAACCCAAACTGCATCCAATTAATTATATCGGATGAATATCTGATCCTATTCATTACTTAGATTTTTTTCATTGGTGGTTGGTCCAGGCAAAACTTTTTCTTTTTATAGGAACGTTGTCTTTGGGATCTATTTCCCTTTCCTAGCCTTTGTGATCCCCCCACCACACACCATTAATTAATTGTGTGATTCTACACAGTTTATTTATAATAAGACATACTGGGCTGTCTTTAGGGTATATCTCATTTGACCCTTTTCTCGCATATATGGCTTACATGATCAACCATGATCTTGATTTAGAGATTAATACTGCCTTTGAAGTTGGTGTGGAGAATTGCGAAACAGAGAGAGAACCAATTAGAAAACTTTTTAAACACCATAAAAAACTTGTGATTAAGTTCCTTAATCGTAAATGGGATATTTCCTCATTGAAATCACATATTTCTAATCAGATCATCCCTAGGGGTCTACGTGAGAGGGTTATACCTGCGGAGCACCTACACACCCCGAGATTTTTATCTGCTTGGAAGACTGAATGTTTGAATAGGGGTTTATCCTTGTTAAAACTCATTGTTGATGAGGAAGAAGCCCAATTGGAGGAGATACGTGTGGAGCTTGAAGCAAGTGCCAAATCACTAGAACCCTTTAAACAAGATCCCGAATTCGATAAAAATAATGAGTACATAATAAAGGAGATAGAAAGGATCCAAAAAAGTTTAAAACACAGCAAACAAGAAAAGTTCAGACAGAACCTAGCTGACTGGGAAAGTGGGGATATTTTCGACCCCACAACCCAAAAAAGAAGTAGATCCCTTTCTCGAAATACTAGACAGCGACAACGTCAGTCCAAAACTAGAAACAGCTCCTCATCTGACAGTGAGTTTGATAGGGATACCTCTCAGAAAACTGTCTCTTTTTTAGAAGAACTAGAGGGGAAGGTGCCCTTAGTGATCCCGAAGCGAAAAATAGACAAAAAACAAGAAAACGAAGGAGACAAAGGAAAAATAGAAGGAAAAGGAAAGGAGAGGGACAGTGTACAGAGTCGGACGAGTGGGAGACTGAGAAACCAGAAGAGACGCTGAATATCTCTGACGGCACTCCAATGGATCTTAATGTAGTAAATCTCTCAGAGTTTCATCTCACTGAAGTACATATAAATCTACTCAAAAAGGGTCTCTCTTTCTCCCCAACGTCATCCATGAATGAGTTTGAGGTTTTCAAGGATGTCAGTTTATTCTTAAGGAAAGTCCTCTTTAAACTATGGCATACAAAACGACTTAATGATCCCCTGACCTCAGAGTCCTCTCTTGATAAGGATGAAAAGGAGGCTATTGAATGCCTAGTATCCTTACTGGATGAGAACTATGACAGTGACTCAGATGAAAACCTATGCCATACACAGAGAAGACCCTCTGATTTGAAAATTAGATCCACCAAAATGCCCCCACTGTCTAAACACAAGTGGTTGCAGCTTTTTCTGGATCAAGTTAAATTAGACCTTATGAAAATCAATTGGAAATGGGTTGGCCCTAACAATCTTACAAATAGTGAAAGAAAAGCTTTGTCTGACTTACAAAATGCACCAAATCTAGTGATTAAAAAGAGCGACAAAGGGGGAAATGTGGTACTCTTAAGTGAGAAAATATATGAGGAAGAATCGCTAAGGCTTCTTGGCGACATCTCCACTTACAAAAGACTCACCAGTTCCCCCTTTCCTGCTCTAGTTGAGGCACTCAATGGAAAACTTAAATGGGGAATGGAAGCGGGCCTCCTAACGAAAAAGGAATTCCTCTTCCTTAGGGTAGATGAAATGACCATCCCTACCTTTTACATAATTCCCAAACTCCATAAATCCCTTACCCGTCCTCCTGGCAGGCCAATTGTTTCAGCCATAAAGGGCCCCCTAGAAAAAACTGGCAAATATATAGACTCTCTTATTAAACATATGGTGAATTTGCTCCCTTCCTTTGTTCGTGACAGCAGAGATGTCCTTGTTAAATTACGACACTTTGTTATGCCCACAGATGCCCTCCTGGTGGGTATTGACGTGGAGAGCTTGTATACATCAATACCACATTCCTGTGGTATTGAGGCTACAAGGTTCTTTCTGGATCTTCATCACCCCCAACAGGGTGCTCAAAACGAATTCATCGGGGAACTTCTTGAATTCATGCTTAATAACAATTTCTTTCAATTCCTTGGTCACTACTACCAGCAGATTAGAGGCACCAGTATGGGGGCACCGTGGGCTCCTTCTTATGCATGCCTCCATCTGGGACTCTGGGAGGAGATGATGGTCTATCAGTCCTCTTTGTACCTCAGCCACTCCCTCCTGTGGCTGAGGTACATTGATGACGTTCTGATGGTGTGGACTGGTTCAGCTAAACAACTTGAGGACTTTATGTCTGAACTGAATAGTAATGATCAAAATATACATCTGACCTATTCATACCACCCTGAGACACTCTCCTTCCTTGATCTATGTATACGGAGGTCTGGAAATGAAATTGTTACCAGTACTTTTAGAAAGAAAACAGCAGCTAACACCCTATTGTCCGCCCAGAGTCATCACCCTAAAGCATTAATCAATGGGATACCCACAGGACAACTCCTAAGGCTCAGACGGAATTGTTCTGTGGAGGAGGAATTTCATGAAGAGGCGTATGAGATGTACCAAAGATTCAGACAGAGAGGCTATTCACATAGGTCCCTCAAAAAAGCCAAGAAAAAAGCTGCCCTTAAAAACCGGGATGAACTCCTTTTAACCTCCGTTAATTCTTTACATACTAAAAATAAAGACAAAAACGGAAATACTGAACAAAATTTCCCGAGGATCATCACAAAATATGGGTCCCAATGGAAAATGGTCCAGGGAGTTCTACAAAAACATTGGCATATCTTAAAATCAGCCCCTCTGATCTCTGAACTTGTGAGTCCAAGACCCCTCTTGACAGCTAAAAGATCCAATAATCTTGGTGACCTTCTGGTTCATTCCGAATACACTCGGACCACTCAGAAAAATTGGTTAACTGATTCTAGAATTTCCCCAGGCATGTATAAATGTGGACATTGCAACATTTGCAAGTATGTCCACCAGACTAATGTGTTTCCGAACCCCCGTGGAGGAGCTGATTTTAAGATCAAACAATTTATAAACTGCTCCACTACCCGAGTAGTTTATATACTTATCTGCCCATGCAACAAAACCTATGTGGGGAAAACCAAAAGAGCCTTAAGGGTAAGGATCCGTGAACATATTGCTGGTATTAAAAAATTAAATGATGAACGCCCCATCTCACAACATTTTGCTAAATTCCATAATCGTGACCCAAGGGGTTTAATGATAAAAGGGATTTATAGGTTAAATTTACCTACAAGACGTGGCGACTTCGATACCATCCTCCTCCAGAAGGAAAAGATGTGGACGTATTATCTGGAGGCGATGGCCCCCAATGGGTTAAATATCGAATGCAGCCTCCAGCCTTTCCTGGAGAAATAATCCATTTATCTTACCTGCTGTCTTGATTCATAATAATTTTTACTGCTTTATGTCTTCTGGGGGCTTTTTAGCTTTAATTAATTCTTTGGGTTTTGTTTTTTGCTTGGTTTCTGTATATATGTCTACTTACTCCCACCCTCACCAAAATGGTCCTTAAACTGTAATGCCGTACATTTGAGGTGAAGTTCACTGCACTATAGATCACGGCTGCTCATGTGAAGCCAATTGCGAGGTATCTTTTTGCTGAAATGTCAGTGATGAGTGGTAACCGTGTATGACATCTGGTGGTCATTAGATGTAATTACATCTCCCTTTACTTAGTCTATTTAATCCCCGTCCACGGACCCCTCCTTTGCTCTGAGGAAACCAGCGGTGATTGGCTGGTGAAACGCGTCAGCACGTGACGTCAGCACGTGACGTCAGCACGTCACCTCGGAGCCGTGAGCTCACGGTGTTTGAATGCTTGACCGGGAACCAACAGCTGACGGCCGGCTTCCATCTTCTAATCGAAGGCGCTGATACAGCGGGACATCCCTTACCTGACGGCAAATGCAGTCTGGACTGACATCTACAGACACCACCTGGGGGTAGAGCGTACGACTTTATGAGCCGCTGATATACTTGGTGAGAGAAGTATCACTCCAGTTTATATTTATAATACAGCCTGAGTCGTTTCTGCTCCCCCTACTGCTTTCTACAATATTACTGCTTGTATGTCCTGGGTTTATAACCACCTCCAGTAATCATTGCCGGTCATTGCTGTTGCTTTACCCACGTTATGGGTCTAGCTCCCGGACTGTTACAAATCTCTATGATGTGTTGAATCTGTTCCATTATTAAACATCCATTCATCCACCTTACCCCCATACCACCATACTATCCACACTTGGATTGATCTAAGGACTTACTTCATACGATACTGCCCAATATAGTAGGAATCTGCTGTGGTGATTGGTGTGTGTATGGGGTATGTATGGCCGCGGCTCCGTTGTTTTTAATGATAACGTTATCAATTTTAACTTGGTCATTGATATCTTCCCTAATTTGCCCAATTTTGTATTTTTGTGTGGTGTTTTGTAGCTTAATAAATTTATTGTTTTTTGGCAGATTGTGTTTGGGTTAATTGCCTTCTTTGGGGGAATCTCTTTTTCCTTGTTGTTTTGTATGCCATACAAGGCAACCCAAACTGCATCCAATTAATTATATCGGATGAATATCTGATCCTATTCATTACTTAGATTTTTTTCATTGGTGGTTGGTCCAGGCAAAACTTTTTCTTTTTATGTGAACATGTGCTAGCCTGGGACCTGCCGCCGAACATCTGCATATACTGTAATCCACCACAGAGACATCTCCAGCTAGCAGCACCCTTCCCTCACTTGGCTGAAAGATTGGTGTATCCTCCAGTCCACACTGCTTTGTTGCCCAGTCACCAGAACAATTACAAGGAAGAACAGAGGGGAGGTCGGGGAATTGAACACAGCTGATCACATGGTAAAGAGCCTACGGTTTGTTACCAAGATCAGAGATGCGGTGTGTCAGATCGACACTCCGAATTACCATTCGCTGTGCTGTGCGCCCCTAGGCACACACACGAGCGCCTTATCCTGCTGGACTTCATATGACATCCAGGCAGGATAATGGAAGCCCTGCCCGGCTGTGATTCTGCTATAGGCTGGGCGGGATGTGGTTAAGAGATGTACTAGATGCTGTACAATGTGGCAACACTGGTCTGAATGCACTTACCAATCAATTTCAGGAATTGCTTGAAGAGGTAGTACTTATCCACCATGAAGATGAGATGGCCTCAGCCAAATGCGACATTAAGTCTTATACTATCGCTATCCAAACCCATGCTACATGCATTGATGACATCAAATCGCTTACGCAGAAATAATGTTCATATTTTGGGTTTGCCAGAACACATCTAAGAAAGAGATCCGGCCACCTTTTTTGAAAAATAGCTGCTAGATATCTTTGACAAACACAACTTCATGCCCTTCTCTTTTGTTAAAAAGGGCGTATCGCATTCCAGCCGGTCCTCTTCTGCCTGGCAACCATCCTCAACCTTTCATCCTCAAACTTCTACACTACAAGGACCGCAACAATATCCTTACTATGGCTCACACAAAAGGAACTGTTGAAATGAATGCCTCCAAAGTTTATTTTTCCTGAATTTTTCAGTGGAAGTGCAAAAATTGCAGGCGCAGTATAATGATGTTAAATGCAGGTTATGTGCCTTTCATATCCCTTACGCAATGCTGTAAATGGTCAAACTACACATCGTGCATCGTGGCACAAGAAAAGACACATTTCTTTGTTACCCCCAAACTGGCGCAACAATGGCTGGATAGAAATAAGCAGCATTTCTCCCATTCACGCACTCCATCCTGAAGATATCTCCTTTAACTCCTTCATGCAAAGATGTTCTCAATATTACCTGCAATAGGAGGCACCTACATGCAGTTTATGGTTCTTTTTTCTCATAAGGAGATTTAGGTCACTCGTGGCTGCAAGTTCACTAGCTGACTAACGTTTTGGCCTTGGTAGTATAATTTTCTCCCCATCGAAGTTCCTGCAGGAATGATTTGTTTTTTGTTGGATTGTTTTTGAGGTTTTTGTTCTTATTTTCCATGCAGAGTTGTGCACCTTGTGCCTGGGCCTGAAAGTTGAACTCCAAGAGTACATGCTTTGCCATCTGTCAGATGTCTTTTGCTGTGGATGCTCAATGCTCTTTTCCTGCAACTATTCGATTCGTTCTTTGTTCTTTGATTTACATATGGCCATTGGTTTGAATCTTGTCTCCTGGAATATTCGAAGACTTAAAGACTCAAAAAAGAAAAGGGCAATATTTACAACACTATTCCTTTATGGTTCCTTGGTAGTGTGCCTGCAGGAGATGCACCTCAGCGCTGATACCACCCATCTGTTAAATACTCGACTATACTCAATGCAATACCATTCTGTGTTTTTTAATTATGCAAGGGGTGTTAGTATTTTTAATATAGTCTAAAGTGAACGTTACCTGTCAGCAGTCATTTATAGACACTGCGGGTTGATATACTTTTGTGTTATGTGCCATTGATAATATGTCTTGTATTCTGGGTAATGTACAGTGCCTTGAAATTTTCCACATTTTGTCATATTACAACCAAAAACACAAATGGATTTTTATTGAGATTTTATGTGATAGACCAACACAAAGTGGCACATAATCGTGAAGTGAAAAGAAAATGACAAATGGTTTTCCAAATTTTTTTACAAATAAGTATCTAAAAAGTATGACGTGCATTTGTCTCCAGCCCCCTTTTACTCTGATACCCTAACTAAAATCTAGTGGAACCAATTGCCTTCAGAAGTCACCTACTGTAATTATTAAATTTAATCTCAGTATAAATACAACTGTTTCTGTGGAGCCCTCAGAGGTTTGTTAGAGAACCTTAGTAAACAAACAGCATCATGAAGGCCCACAAACACACCTGACAGGTCACGGATAAATTTGTGGAGAAGTTTAAAGCAGAGTTAGGTTATAAAAAAATATCCCAGGCTTTGAACATCTCCGAAGCACTGTTCAATCCACCATCTGAAAATGGAAAGGGTATGGCACAACTGCAAACCTACCAAGACATGGCCGTCCACCTAAACTGACAGGTCAGGCAAGGAGAGCATTAATCAGAGAAGCAGTTAAGAGACCCATGGTAACTCTGGGGGAGCTGCAGACATCAGGTGGGAGAATCTGTTCACTGGACAACTATTAGTCATGCACTCCACAAACCTGGCCTTTATGGAAGAGTGGCAAGAAGAAATCCAATGTTTAAAGAAAGCCATAAGAAGTCCTGTTTGCAGTTTGCGAGAAGCCATGTGGGGGACACAGTAAACATGTGGAAGAAGGTGCTCTGATTATATAAAACCAAAATTGAACTTTTGGCCTAAATACAAAACGCTATGTGTGGCAGAAAACGAACACTGTACATTACCCTGAACACACCATCCCCACCATGAAACATGGCGGTGGCAGCATCGTGTTGTGGGGATGCTTTTCTTCAGCAGGGAGAGGGGGAAGCTGGTCAGAGCTGATGGGAAGATGGATGGAGCCAAATACAGGGCAATCTTAGAAGAAAATCTGTTATGCCCCGTACACACGGTCGGACTTTGTTCGGACATTCCGACAACAAAATCCTAGGATTTTTTCCGATGGATGTTGGCTCAAACTTGCCTTGCATACACACGGTCACACAAAGTTGTCGGAAAATCCGATCGTTCTGAACGTGGTGACGTAAAACACGTACGTCGGGACTATAAACGGGGCAGTGGCCAATAGCTTTCATCTCTTTATTTATTCTGAGCATACGTGGCACTTTGTCCGTCGGATTTGTGTACACACGATCGGAATTTCCGACAACGGATTTTGTTGTCGGAAAATTTTATATCCTGCTCTCAAACTTTGTGTGTTGGAAAATCCGATGGAAAATGTGTGATGGAGCCTACACACGGTCGGAATTTCCGAAAACAAGGTCCTATCACACATTTTCCGTCGGAAAATCCGACCGTGTGTACGGGGCATTAGAGCCTGCAAAAGACTTGAGACTGAGGCGGAGGTTCCCCTTCCAGAAGAACAACGACCCTAAACATACAGCCAGAGCTACAATGGAATGGTTTAGTTCAAAGCGTATTCATGTGTTAGAATGGCCCAGTTAAAGTCCAGACCTAAATACAACTGAGAATCTGTGGCAAGACTTGAAAATTGCTGTTCAGAGATGCTCTATATCCAATCTGACAGAGCTTGAGATATTTTGTAAAGCAGAATGGGCAAAAATGTCACTCTAGATGTGCAAAGCTGGTAGAGACATCCCCAAATGACTTGCAGCTGTAATTGCAGTGAAGGGTGGTTCTACAAAGTGGGGGCTGAGTACAAATGCAAGCCACACTTTTCAGATCTTTATTTGTAAAAAAAAATGTGAAAACCATTTATCATATTCCTTCCACTTCACAATCATGTGCCACTTTGTGTTGGTCTATCACATAAAATCTCATTTACGTTTTTGGTTGTAATATGACAAAATGTGGAAAATTTCAAGGGGTATGAATACCTCCCCTATATAACAGTGAGGTGCTCAGGGTTGTGGCCCATTTGTTGGCCGTTCACCATGGAGTCCCTTTCCTGATGCTGTGGGACTTTAATGCGGTTGGAGATCCTGCTGTGAATCGTTACCCAGTGGGAGCATGTCTAATACACCTTTTTGCTTTGTATCACGGCAGGGGGTTGTCAGATCACTCCCCGTTAGAGCTGACTCTGCTAATTTCTTTTTCACCTAAACGCTTCCACTGGAGAGTAAATCCACTCTGGTTATAAGTGCTCCCGTGGGGTGATTCCATGCGGGCCTCCCTCACTGAGTTCTTTTTATTAAGCACCCATTCCACCTTGCCCATGGTTGTATGGGATGCCATGAAAGCCTATTTGCGTGGCCTCTTGATTAAAGAAATTGTGTACAAAAAGTCCACAACAGAGTGGGAGAGCTTCCTCTTGCCTGAGGTTTAAAAAACAGAGGCAGAGGAACTATCCTTATAGCAAAAAATAAAAAATAAGGAGATCCATGCACACCCTAAAGACTTAACTACAATGAAATTTATTGCTTAAAAGAGCAAAAATACAAAAATGCACAGCAAGCCAACTCTGACGAAGTTCCGGTATCAGAGGAAACATGTAAACTTTTACACTGGGACAGCACCCCTGCCTTATACCAACCCCAGCCTATATCTTGTCCCCTTGGGGGTATCGTTTTGACAGCAAATGATGTACCACTGGAAACGACTAATCTGAATGTTTCACTTGACTCCCTGGACATTGATCAAAATGTCAGTTGGACTACCATTAGCTTGCTGTGATAGCATTGAAACATTGCACAAACTGGAAACCCACAGAAAAATCACAGATGAGGAACCATTTGCTGAGGAATTGTATGTATCATACACACACTGGTAGATCGATCTCCACACAAGATTAGTGGAGATCTCTGCTTTACCAGCTGGATCTGTGAGTAACCAGTACAGATTGAAAAAATCGTATCATTATACCAATTGTCTATGGGAATTTACCTGCACGATGCAGGAAACCTAACATGTGGTTACATTAAATATACCTGTGCATTTTTGTATTTTGCTCTTTTAAGCAATAAATTACATTGTAGTTAACTCTTTAGGGTGTGCATGGATCTCCTTATTTATTTTTTATTTTTTGATATAAATGTTAATATTGATCAAACCCCCCGATATTTAATCGGTGAGTACTACTAATATATGAAGTTTGGAGGGAATCCCATTTTTCTCTATTTGTGTACAGTATCTATCCTTCCCTACAAAATACATTTGGACATCTTGGAAGGATGCTCAATTAGTTTATAAACAAAAAGCACAAAAAATGTCATCATCAACTGTCAGTATTGCACTGACAGCGAAATCACAGCCACATCCTTGCTGTAATTGCAAGTTCCCAAAAACCCCCATAGTATATTTTGTTTATTGACACTGTCTTGAGAGAACCTACTACTGACCCCCAAGCTATTCTGAATGTGTTCCACAAGTTTTCTAATGACCTATAGCAGCAAGTGTGGGCAAATAGCTTCAAGTGAAGAGTTTTCAGAAAGGTAATCCAACCGTATGCAAGGTTAAGGGCTTCCTGCCCATGTTTATTTGGTCAGGAAATAAAGCAAACAGAAAGGCTTCCCGCACAGGGGTAGAAAACATAGTCCTAAGCAAAAGTCCATCAAACGAATATAAGCCTCCTGGTTAATAGATAGACCACACTGGGTCTGTTTCAGTCCTGAGGGCATGTTCCCTCACAGCCTGCCTTCTCCTCTCAGCACCACTCTGATTAAACCCAGGTAAAGCAAAATTATACCTCAGTGGGGAGCAAGGTGTGGCCAGTGCTTAACCCCTTGCTGCCTACAGACCTCTCACTGACACCCATCTTAAGATCTGTGGCAGATATACTCCATCAATAATTGACAGGGGCTGTTTGTCACATATCTTCCCCCCTCTGTTTGAAAGCATGGGTTCAAACACCAGCTATTAAACAGTGGGTTTAGAAAGGGCATCCGCATTTTTCTGGTTACAACCAGCCTTATGCTCCACTTTAGATGAAAAATCTTGGAGGGCAAGTAACCAACAGGTAACCCTTGCATTACTATTCTTAGCCTGGGCCATCTATTTCAAGGGAGCATGGTCTGTTATGAGTCGGAAGTGGCACCCCAGCAAGTAGTACTGTAGAGCAGTGTTTCTCAACTCCAGTCCTCAAGGCGCCCCAACAGGTCATGTTTTCAGGATTTCCTTTAGATGAAATGGCTGTGGTAATTACTAAGGCAGTGAAACTAATCAAATCACCTGTGCAAAATAATGGAGAGACTAAAAACATGACCTGTTGCGGTGCCTTGAGGACTGGAGTTGAGAAACACTGCTGTAGAGCCTCCAAGGCCCTCTTAATGGCCAAGCACTCTCACACAGGCTTTTTACACAGTGCCTCCTTCAGACTTTGAAAAGCTGCTTCAGCCTCGGGATTCCACATAATTGCTACCGAGGAGCTTTTGCCCTTGGTGATGTCAGTTAAGGGTGCTGCCATTGTGGCAAAGTTTGGGATGAACCTCCCATAATACCCAACCATGCCTAGGAAGATTCTCACTTGTTTCTTGGTGACAGGGGCAGGCCAGTCTTTAATGGCTTCTAACTTATGGACTTGGGGTTTGATTAGGAACCACCCAATGGTGTATCCCAGATACTGGGCCTCTTCTAAACCTATGGCATACTTCTTTGGGTTTGCGGTTAAGCTGGCATTTCTAATGGAACTTATGACAGCCTGGACTTTGGGTAGGTGACTTTCCCAATCTGTGCTCTAAATAACCACATCATCTAGATAGGAGGCAGAAGAGCGTTGATGTGGGCTAAGGATCTTTTCCATCATCCGCTGGAATGTAGTGAGAGCTCCATTAACCCAAAGAGCACATACTGCCATAATCCTTCAGGAGTTGCAAAAGGGTTTTTTCTTTTGCTTCCTCTGTCAGGGGAACCTGCCAATACCCTCTTGTGAGATCTAGAGTCGTTATGTACCTTATGTACCCAACTTCTCCACTTATTCATCAACCCAGGGCATGGGATAGGTGTCAAACTTTGACACTTCATTCAGTTTCCGAAAGTCGTTGCAAAATCTTAAGGACCCATCTGGTTTTGGAACCAAGGGTATAAGACTACACCACTCACTTTTGGACTTCTCTATCACCCCAAGGTGGAACATCCTCTGTACTTCCCCTGCTACGGCCTGTCCTCGGGCCTCTGTAATACGATAAGGCTTAAACTACACCTGAACCTTGGAGTCAGTAAAAATGTCATGTTTAATTATATTTGTGCAGCCTGGCAACTCTGACAAGAAGTCTTTATTGCACTGCAGAAACTCTCTGATCTCCTGCTGTTGGGACACAGACATAGACTCAGGTATCTGAACCTCCTTCTTTAATTGCTAATCACCCAGGACTAGGAGAGCTTCCCTGTCTTTCCATGCTTTAATTCAATTTACATGATAGATCTGCTCTTTCTTCCCCCTGTATGGTTGGTATAACTTATAGTTTACCACCCCAACCTTTTCCAGTATTTCATAGGGTCCTTTCCACTTATCTAGGAACTTACTTTCCACCGTGGGGACTAAAACAAGTACGCGATCTCCTGGATGGAAAGTTTGAACCTTCGCCGACCTATTGTAAACTCGACTGCATGTGTTCTCGAACCAGGGGCATTACTGAGGCAATTATATCCTGCATGGCTGAGATATGTTCTACGACACTCGGGTAGGAAGTAGTTTCAGTCTCCCAGGTTTCCTTAGCAATATCCAGCAATCCTCAAGGATACCTCCCATACAAAAGTTCAAAGGGTGAGAACCCCGTGCAAGACTGGGGGACCTCTCTAATTGCAAACAGATATGGCAGTAGACAGTCCCAGTCTCTCCCATCTTTAGCCACCACCTTCTTTAGCATACCCTTGAGTGTTTTATTAACCACTTACCAACCGGCCCATAGCCAAATGAGGGCTGCAGGGCGGTTGGATAACTCTGGTAGCACGTACTATGACATGATCCTGGAAAACCGCTCCCGCGCACCCCCTGGGGCACGCACACAGGAACATCCGGACCCGGCGCATCACGGATCATGGTAAACGGCCGCTGATTGCGGCTGTTTACCATGTGATCGCTCTATCAAATGATGTAGCGATCACATGTAAACAAACCGGCGTCATGTCATGACGCTGGTTCCACTCTCCCCTCTGTGTACCGATCGGTACACAGAGGGGGAGGGATCGGATGGCAGCAGCGCTGTGGGCCAAATGTTTAGTGCCCACAGCGCTGCTCTGTGACATGTGCAGTCACAGCCATGGATCCATCCATCCATGCTCAGCCATCCCTCCATGCTCAGCATTACCCTGCACTACTCTGCAATACTCTGCAATACTCTGCAATACCCTGCAATACTCTGCAATACCCCGCAATACCCTGCAATACTCTGCAATACCCCGCAATACTCTGAAATATTGTGCAATACCCTGCAATACTCTGCAATACCCCGCAATACTCTGCAATACTCTGCAATACCCCACAATACCCTGCAATACTCTGCAATACCCTGCAATACTCTGCAATACCCCGCAATACTCTGCAATACTCTGCAATGCCCTGCAATGCCCTGCAATACCCTGCAATACTCCGCAATACCCTGCAATACCCCGCAATACCCCAAAATACCTTGCAATACCCCGCAATACTCTGCAATACCCCGCAATAATCTGCCATACCCTGCCATAATCTGCAATACCCAGCCATACTCTGCCATACCCAGCCATACTCTGCAACACCCAGCCATACTCTGCCATACCCACCCATACTCTGCCATACCTAGCCATACTCTGCAATTCCCAACCATACTCTGCAATACCCAGCCATACTCTGCAATTCCCTGCTATACTCCGCAATACCCAGCCATACTCTGCCATACCCAGCCATACTCTGCAACACTCGGTGATCCCCAGCCATACTTTGCCATACCCAGCCATACCCAGCCATGCTCAACCATGCTCAGCCATACTCTGCCATGCTCAGCCATACTCGGCTGTACTCAGCCTCTGTATGTGGCCAGGCTGTGGAAGTCTCACACATGTGGTACCGCCGTACTCAGGAGGAGTAGGAGAATCTATTTTGGGGTGTCATTTTTGGTATGTACATGCTATGTGTTAGAAATATTGTATAAATGGACAACTTTGTGTTAAAAAAAAAATGCGTTTTTAACCACTTCCCACCCGCCGGCCGTCATACGACGTCCTTGACTTTGTGCGGGGATATCTGAATGATGCCCGCAGCTACAGGCATCATTCAGATATCAGCTTTTTCAGCCGGTGATTCCCTACACCATAAGAATGATCATGGTGGCTGTTCCACTGCTTGATTGTTCTTACGGGAGGCGAGAGGGGACGTCCCCCCCTCCCACCGCCCTCAGGTGCTTCTACCGACTCACCGCTACGATCTAAGCCAGGATTGTTTTTTTTGCTTTTTTTATTTCAGGCCCCATATCTCACTGTAAAGAGGACCTGTCATGCCACATTTCTATTACAAGGATGTTTACATTCCTTGTAATAGGAATAAAAGTGATCAAAAAATGTATTTTTTGGACAAAAGCACCAAACTAAAATAAATAAAGTAAAATGAACAATAAAAAAATATATATATTTTTTTCCCCCCGTGTCCCCGTGTACTTGCATGCAGAAGCGAATGCATATGTAAATCCCGCCCACATATGAAAATGGTGTTCAAACCACACATGTGAGGTATCGCTGCGATCAGTAGAGCGAGAACAATAATTTTGGCCCTAGACCTCCTCTGTAACTCAAAACATGTAACCAGTAAAAAATTTTAAAGCGTAGCCTATGGGGATTTTTAAGTAGTGAACTTTGGCGCCATTCCACGAGCGTGTGCAATTTTGAAGGGTAACATGTTAGGTATCTATTTACTCGCCATAACTTCATCTTTCACATTATGCAAAAACATTGTGCTAACTTTACTGTTTTGGTTTTTTTTAAAGCACAAAACTGTTTTTTTTTTCCAAAAAAAGCGTTCGAAAAATTGCTGAGCAAATACTGTGCGCGATAAAAAGTTGCAGCAACCACCATTGTATTCTCTAGGGTCTTTGTTAAAAAAAAAACATATATAATGTTTTGGGTTCTATGTAATTTTCTAGCAAATAAATGATGATTTTTACATGTAGGAGAGAAATGTCAGAATTGGCCTGGGCACTCCAGAACGCCTAAAGGTGCTCCGTGCATGTTGGGCCTCTGTATGTGGCCACGCTGTGTAAAAGTCTCACACATGTGGTATCGCCGTACTCGGGAGTAATAGCAGAATGTGTTTTGGGGTGTCATTTGTGGTTTGCATATGCTGTGTGTGACAATTTTGTGAAAAAAAAATCTTGATTTTGAAAAAGAATTGTGGGAAAAAATGACAACTTCAAAAAACTCACCATGCATCTTTCTAAATACCTTGGAATGTCTTATTTCCAAAAAGGGGTAATTTGGGGGGTATTTGTATATTTCTGGCATGTTAGGGTCTCAAGAAATTAGATAGGCCATCAGTACTTCAGGTGTGATCAATTTTCAGATATTGGCACCATAGCTTTTGGACTCTATAACTTTCACAAAGACCAAATAATATCCACCGATTTGGGTTATTTTTACCAAAGATATGTAGTGGTATAAATTTTGGCCAAAATATATGAAGAAAAATCACTAATTTGCAAAATGTTATAACAGAAACGAAGAAAAATGCATTTTTTTTACAGAATTTTCGATCTTTTTTCTTTTATAGCGCAAAAAATAAAAAACCCAATGGTGATTAAATACCACCAAAAGAAAGCTCTATTTGTGTGAAAAAAAAGACAAAAATTTCATATAGGTACAGTGCTACATGACTGAGTAATTGTCATTCAAAATGTGAGAGCACCAAAAGCTGAAAATTGGTCTGGTTATTAAGGGGGTTTAAGTGCCCAGTGGTCAAGTGGTTAAACCATTCTACTAAACCATCTGTCTGAGGGTGGTAAACCAAAGTATGCAGATGCTTAATATGGAACAATTTGCACAACTCTTTCATTACCTTTGACATAAAGGGAGTCCCTTGGTCAGTTAGAACGTCCTTTGGGATCCCAGTATGGGTAAACATGTGGAACAACTCTTTGGCTATTGTCTTGGAGGAAGTGTTTCTTAGGGGAACAGCCTCAGGATACAGGGTGGCATAGTCCATGACCACTAGGACATACCGATAGCCTCTAGCAGACTAAACTACTGGCCCTATCAGATCCATAGCAATTTGGTCCAAAGGAACCTCCATTACGGGCAATGGCACCAGTGAGCTATGGTAATGGGGCATAGGGGCTGCCTTTTGACACTAGGGGCATGACTAACAATAATTTCTCACATCAGTGTGTACTGTATGCCAAAAGAAACGCTGTAAAATACGCTCTTTGGTCTTTTCATAGGCCAGGTGACCCCCCCCCAGGGGATGTGTATGGGCTAGGTTCACTGTTCTCCTATAAGGGCCAGGCACCACCAGTTGTTCCACAAACTCACCCTGAATTTTGTCAACCCGATACAACATGTCATGGGTGACTGCCATATGAGGAAACACATTCTCCAGCCCTGGGGCCACCCGGGTCCCATTGTTTACCTTAACTTTTTTCAAGGCTTGTAGTAGAGTAGGATCCTGTAACTGGGCAGTCCCAAAGTTGTCCCGAGAGACCTCTAGCTCCGACACACAGGGTAACTCTAGGTTCTCAGGGGTCACTTCTGGTTTACCCGCATAGACTTCTAGGGGAAAAGACACTTTTTCATCAACCTTTTGTTCAAAGGGGTTAGGGTTCCCCCCTGCAGTCCTGTTAAAAGTCCAGGCTCAGGCTTATCCTTCCCACTGCAGAGTTCCTGGAACAGTGGAAAGTCTCTCCCCATTATTACACTGTGCAATAGGATAGGGGACACAGCCACTTCATGGCAAGCAGATCCTGAGCTTCTTTCAAAGGTCACCAGTGCTGTGGGGTAATTCTTAGTCACCATGCACACATACCACTCCTACCTGATGCTGGGTCAGCTGTTCGGGGTCCAAAAGCTAGGTATGGACCAGGGTGACCAGGCTCCCAGAGTCCAGGAGGGCACCCACACTTTTTCCCCTTATCTTTAAAACAGAGATTGGCATGCCCGGATCAGCAACTAGGCCCGGTGAGCAAACAGGGATGTGCGTCGGACTACGTCACACTCCATATGCTCAGGGTTCAAGGGACTCTTGGCAGCAATGTTACCCCTCTCACTGCACCACCAACACTGGGGATGCCCACGGGTTGCTCTCCAGACAGGGTCTTTCAACTGAGGGTGACCCTCTGACCACTCTCGCTGGCCTCTCAGGACTTCCCCTTTTTGGCTTGACCAGCTGTGATACTGGGGGGGTTGACTGGGTGGCAACAGGAGAGGGTATTTTGACCGTTAAGGATCTTGAAACTGCAGGCCCAGCAACCAGATCATCTGCCACAAAGTAGCGTTCCACCAGCTCAACCACAACATCCTTTGAATTTGGATCAGATTGCCTCACCCATCTCTGCAACTCAGGATGTAGAGCTCTCAGGAACCGGTTCATTGCAACTCTCTCCACTATTTGGGGCCTTGTAAGTATCTCAGGCTGCAGTCACCGTTTGATCAGGTTGATTAGGTCATACATTTGGGAGCGGAGGGATCCATCTGCTATGTACTTGCTGCGCTCTCACTGCTGTGGTGGATCCCAGACACCGCAGGATCTCAGCTTTTAGTTTGTCATAATCTCGGGCTTCCTCAGCAGACAAATCAAAGTATGCCTTTTGGGAGTCTCCTGCTCACAGTGGAGCCACAAGCACAGCCCAGTGGTCTCTAGGCCAGGCCTGCACCTCAGCAGTTCTCTCAAAAGTACAAATGAAGGCCTCCGCATCATCCTGGGATGTCATCTTTGAAGAAGGTGACTTTTGGTGCCTGGCAGGGTGTCACCCGGGGACCCTGTGGAGACATTTGCAGTCTGGGCTGGAATCCGCTGCAGTACTTCAGCGAAGACCTGTTAGTCTTTCTCAGCTGCCTGAGCCAAGGCAGCCACCTGACCCCAGTTGCCTGAGCCAGGGTGGCCACAACTTGCTGGCTGGTTGCTAGGGCTTACTGCTGCTGAGCAGCCAGCAGTCTATTAGTTTTTTGTTGTGCAGCAGTAGCTTGCTTATAAATATGTTGCTGTGTCGCATTACTTTGGAGCAAGGCCTTTACTAAGTCCTCCATGCTGCAGATTCACAGTTAAACTGTAGTACACTCTGTCTTTAAGTGGTATAGACACACACTGTTCTCCTTTTAACACCGTTGACACAGCGTTTACACAGCTTATTTCAATGCAGTCTTTTAACAGGTACACAGTGTAGCCAGCAAATGTGCTATTCAGCATGGATCAGTAGAGTGGTTGCCCACATCCTCCACCAGTTGTGGGTGAATAGCTTCAAGTGAAGAGTTTTCAAAAAGGTAATCCTGTTGTATGCAAGGTTAAGGGCTTTCTGCCCATGTTTATTTGGTCAGAAAATAAAGCAAACAGAAAGGCTTCCCGCACAGGGGTAGAAAACATAGTCCAAAGTGTGCCCCCTCTCCTCTTCACCCTGGCAATTGAGCCACTTGCAGCAGCCATGCGACAGTCGAGCTCCGTTTCCCGGTTTCGAAGGGGTGAGTGAGAAGACATTGCGTTAATATTCCCAGTCGGCACTAAGGGCTTATTGTCCATTATCCAAGCATTCAGATCCCTATTGGGTTTTGCAATTAATTGGGTCCATATTCATGCCTAAAGACTCCCAG
>NC_133328.1:269943050-270018050 GCF_042186555.1 Aquarana catesbeiana | reverse complement strand
TATTGCATAGAGTGGCCCCGATCCACGACTTCTGTGGTCCCATTGCCATCTTTCTCCGCTCCTCCAAGCTTCTGATAACCCCCCTCTGGTAAGCACTCTCCCAAGAGTGTTACCTTGGAGGAGTGCTTCCTAGTCCTTTTTTTGGCGTTTACAGAGCTCCACTATAATGGCCTGTACACACGGTTGGATATCGATCGGACATTCCGACAACAAAATCCATGTTTTTTTTCTGACGGATGTTGGCTCAAACTTGTCTTGCATACACACGGTCACACAAAGTTGTTGTAAAATCCGATCTTTTTTAAAGCAGTGACGTAAAGCACGTACGTTGGGACTATAAACGGGGCAATAGCCAATAGGTTTCATCTCTTTATTTATTCTGAGCATGCGTGGTACTTTGTGCGTCGGATTTGTGTACACTGCTGTCAATCACATCCAATGATGCGGCGTGCTGGGGGACGAGGCAAAGTCTTATCCCGGGTTCACACCGATGCGAATTAGATGTGCGTTTCCACGCATATAATTTGCATAGTGGGAGACTGTGACTGGCTCCCTATGGAACCGGTTCACATCTCTCCTGGGCGGCTGCGGAGCGCACTACACAAATAAGCTGTGCGTATTTGGCTCCGTTTCAGGGCCGAATGCAGACATAGAATCGTCCCTGATTCGTCCCAGAAATGGAGAACAAGAAACGCACAGTGCTCCTGTGCGATACACAGCCCCTTATAGTGTGAACCCAGGCTTACAGTCGGTGAGTATAGCCAACGGCTGTATCACATGAGTGCGCCCGACAGCTAACCCCCTTTGGCAAAGAGCTTCCCCATGAAGGGGGTTAGCAAATGCGGAGAGTTGCGGAGACACCCACAGAGGGACCCCATAAGACGAGGATTGTGGCTACTCTGTGCAAAACAAACTTCACTGTCTACATAAGAATAACATTTTTTTTTTTTTTTAATATGTTTTTTTTTTTTAAAACAATACCCATACAACCACGGAAAAATAGGAACCTTCACAAACACTTTATCCCTAGTCTGTTGCCAATTTTCATCCATGAAATTTACATAGAAGTGAGAGACAACTTGTATTTGAGTAAAGTCTCCCTTTGTGCTTGTAAATACATGGTAGAGACTATGTGGATCACCAGCTGTCATTTACCTATAGAGAGTTTCTCCTATCTTGGGCAGTTGTACGTATTATGAATATAAATGGAAAACATCAATTTTAAAAAAGCATATAACATATTTATCCATTAAAAAAAAAATTTTTAAATAATAATATTTAGCTGTGTCATTGTGACATGTTTTTTTCATTCCAATGTAGGATTTAAACAATCTCCGAGTTCGACTACGTTCGAAATATCAAATCCCAGGCACTGAGGAACCACCTGCTTTTCCAATCAACCCATTGAAAAGAAAAAGAATTGAGGAAAATGTAGCTGATGAAGAGAAAGACCAGAGTTTGATAGGTCATACACGCTGGTGTTTTTGTGCACAATGTCGGCCTATGCCAACATCTGAAGAATCTAAATGCTGCCAAGGATTGGAAGAAGTTCAGCCTTTCTTGGAGCATGGCCTGACATGCGTAACACAACATGAAGAATTTGTCGAACGATGTCTGACTAAAAGAATTCTGGTCTATCAAATCCAAATGGAATCCGCCAATGTTCACAAAGACTATATTCGTGATGCCAATAGGTAATATTTAGTTATTTAATATATTGAAAAGTTTATTTTTAATTAATTTTTAAAAAATTCAATTGACCAATCACAGTGCATAATCGCGTGAGCCATGATGTAACAGTGAAAGTCATTTCTTTGTTCACGCTGAAAGGGAGAGCCAGTCTCTCCCTGTCAGAGGGGAACTGTGCTCATAATCAGCACATTGATTATCAGAACAGTCCCCTCATATGTGCAACAACAACTTTAAATGTGCCCATAAGCTGTCAGTCAGTGCCCAAAAAAAAGACAGTTCATAATGCCGATCAAACTGCCAATCAATTCTCATATGAGTGCTAATCAGTGCCCAGCAGAGTGCAAGTCAGTGCCTATATCAGTGCCCAGCATTATAAAATGTCAGTAGTTCAACATCATTGCTGCCCATCAGTGACAACGGTTAGTCCCACCTATCAGTGGCTATCAGTACCGCTTATCTGAAAATCAGTGATGCCTATCAGTGCCTATGAATTATAAATATCAGTGCATGTTAATGAGTGACACCTTATTAGTGCAAACTCATCAGTGCTGCCTCATTAATGCTCATCAGTGCGTCCTCATTAGTTCCCGTAAGTGAAGGATAAAATAAACTTTTATAACGGAAAAAAATAAAAAATTATTTATTTTCTTATAAAAAAACCCACTGAGGTGATCAAATAACAACAAAAGAAACCTCTATTTGTGTTACCATAAATTAAAAAATTTAGTTTTCGGTACAGTGTTGCATGACCGCATAATTGTCATTTAAATTGAGAGAAAATTTAAAAATGAAATTTGTCATGGGTGGGAAGGCAGTGGTGGATTTAGGTTTTGTGATGCCCTAGGCTTGACAAAACTTGCGGACCACCTAATTTAAATATGAACCACCCCTTCATGTCAAGACTACACCCCTTCCTTTTTAACACCCACCCTGTCATCTTCATGGGAGAAGGACAAAGGGACACTGTGGGAATGGGACAGAGGGACACCATGGGAGAAGGACAGAGGGACGCCATGGGAAGAGAACAGAGGGACGCCTTGGGAAGGCGACAGAGGGATGCCGTGGCAAGGGGACAGAGGGACTCCGTGGGAAGGTGACAGAGGAATGCCATGGGAAGGGGACAAAGGGACTCTGAGAGGACAGAGGGATGCTGCGGTGAGGGGATGTGGCATCTTCTAGTTTGGGGGAGAGGGGGGTAAGGGGATATGTGCTTGTAGAGGAGAGGATGGGGGAGATGTACGGTTGCTCCGGAAAGCCAATTGACGCTGCGGGACCCCAGGAGGCAGATGTCCCTGGTGCCCGTGATAGCGCATCCCTGACTGATCAATTACCAGAGCTCAGAACTTGTGACACTGGGCTCCGGGATTCAGCTGTGCAAGCCTGCGTGCGGGAGGAGGGGAAGGGAGTTCATGCAGGGGGGTGTTTTATTTCCCGGCCACGGCAAAGTGCCACCCTATTCCTTGTCGGCCTAGGCCAAAATACAGCATTTCGTCAAGGTGCAAAATTGCATGGTATTAAAGAGGATACTCGTCCTTTACAAAAAGCACTTCTAAATTATATTTTTGTTATAGATATAAAATTGTAATATTTGTAATCTTTCTAATTTTATAGATGCCTCAGAAGAGGAGCCTATAAATCCTACACTAATATGGTCCATGGATTTCTGGGGAAGAATCGTCGAATACCCATACCTTCGTGTGTTGTATGGGCAATTCGAAACAAGTATCCAGATCCCAATGAGGAATACATTGGATTTAAATGGTCATCCGATTATAATGCAAGCGATATGGCTATCGAAGAAAATTAAATTGTAATAGCGGATAGTTACTTAGTTGTTATTTTTGGTTTTAAAAATCTTTGTAATTAAAAAATGTATATATTTTTTTGTAGTTATTTATATTTTTTATGTGAAAGAAATTTTCTAAAATATATAAGCATGTGGTTAAAATTTATGTAAAAAATAAATAATTTAAAATATAAATATATATAGTTTTTTGGAGTCATTTTTAATTTTTAATGTTCTTAAAAAACAAAAAAATTTTACTTTGCCACAGTGCCCACATAAACAAAATTTTTGGAAAAAAGCTCTCTAGTTACCCCCCCCCAACCCCACACACACATTACATCACCGAGGAAAAGCACAACATGGAAGGGTTATGACGCATGCTTACTTGGGGGTCATTTGTATTTGCGTCATTTGACGAATAATGTATATATATGCCAAGACCCTTGGGCCATAATTATATTAGATTGACAAATCGTCAGCCATAGGCTGCACTATTAGCAATCTATACAATCTGAAGCCTTGACCCCATGGTGCGAGGCAGAGAACTTCATCGGCAAAATATTTTATGTTCCTAAGTAATATATTGAATCAAGGAGCACTTGACAGTTCAAAAATATGAAAGGAGAATTTTTTATTGTTTTTTAAAGGTATAACAATATCAACTAATCAAGTGATCACACGTGAAGTTCAGTTACACACCTTCACAATCCTTCTTAATTATTTTTAACAGAATCATAAATCACAACTATTATTTCCAAAATATAAAGGTGTAAAAAAAATTTAACAACAAATATATTAGAAGCTAAATAATTCTAATTTTTATTATATTTTAATAAAAAATGTATATATTAACGTTACCTTTTTTTAATTTTTTTATTAAAGATCTAAAACTAACAATTTTATAATAAAACAGTGCTATTTTCGATTACTACCCAAAAAAAAAATGTAAAAATATAAAGCGTGGTATTTCATTCAAAACGAGATAGATATTGAGAGAGCAGTTTATCTTTTTCAGGACATGGAAATCCAGCAATGTTTTGAGAGAGATTGACCTGTCTGGAATGCCATGGAAAATTTTTGATTCCTGCAGCATGGTCAATCACATCACAGATGATCTGTTTCAAGAATTCTTGGCTAGTAGGTTCATATATTTTGCTTACAACCCAGTCTTTTTTTGCCTTACTGAAGCCATAACGGTAACGCAAAGATCCCTTTTTTTCTGAATCTTTTTTAGGTCTCCGAACAACTGCTTGCAGCCTATTTATGTTTTTATTGTGGTCGAGGGCAGCAAGTTGTGTTCTTGCAACCATGCTGTCCATATAAAAATGATGACGTTTAGATCGATATTTTAACACCATACTGTGAAAAACTTCGACCTCACCTGTATGGTAAAAACCAGATATATGATGAAGGTCCTTTAGCAGTCTCTGATTTTGAATTACGGCATTGAGGTTATGGAGAGCTGCAGATCCGTGTTTAAGCCACTCATATTCCCTCTGTTCATCACAAGGTATTGGTGGATGTGAACACTGATGGTATAGTCTATTTCCATGCCATTCATGTACATTTGCTGCATGAAAACTCATAGATAGCCATTTTTCTTCTAGTAGAATAGGATTATCCTGACATGTACTCGAAGCCCACCACAAATGATTTTTTGCTAAAGAAACCCAGCCAGCAAGTTCCCTACTGTTGCTTTTTTTACTTGCAGCCATAAGTTTTGCTCCAATTGATTTGGCCATATGCCATACATCGAATTCGTGCCTTATTTGTGGATATTTTTCCTTTATGATTTTTCTTATGGAGACATGTCTATCGGTTGCAAGGATTTTGACCTGAACCTGATCTCCTAAAAGACGATCCAAGGCCTCAACAAAAGCCAATTTTTCAAGCGAGACAGAGGTACGACCGGTTTGGAGTTGCTCCACTTGAAAATCTAATATATTATTGGTTTCTGCATCCATCAATGTATAGGTACAGTACTTAGCATTGAAGCCAGGTGAATCACATTGGCCGTCACCAATCAATGCTACACTGTTGTCACCAATTTTTTGAATGTTCTTCTTTCTTTCACTTATCCAATGATGTTCAATGGTAGGGAATATGAAATTTTTTTGGTTTTTATAATGAGTAGTCGCCGATATACCATACATTTGTAAAATTGAAAAAAAATTTTTCATCTTCAAAAAATTAGACCCACTGCATACTATAGCTGATGAAATCAGCAAGTTTCCGGCTGGCATTTGCCCTATTAATGGTTGGCTTCTCCACATTTTAAATTTATGATGCTTATTGCACTCTGCATGCACTATTAATGCAGACCCTTTAATCAATTTTTTAAGAGCAATTATCCTGCCCGTGCAATGTGTGTCATGTAAGCAATGAGATTGCATCAGTAATTTATCAAGGCATTCTTCATACACCAAAAATGTTTTCTGACTTGACACGTTGGCAAATTCTTTTTCTTCGTGCACATCTATAAATGAAAGGTCGGGTTGTTTTAAATCAATGTATGAGTATTCTTCATCCAAATCTTCTACATACATTTCCTCCGCTTCCTCCTCTGACGGACGGTAAGATTCGTCTACATCTTTGTTTTTTTTTGGTGGACTGCACAAAAGACCAAAATCACTTATTTCATTGTCGTCAAATGGTACAGGTTCTGGTAAGGTACTTCTAATTGGTGATAATCCAAGAAGATCAAGATTAGGATCATGACGTATTGTTGGCACTTCACATTCTTTGAAATGGTCAAATTCGATGTTTGCTTTTGTTGTCAAATTTTCAGCAAAAGAAGAGTGTAAAATATCTTCTTGACTTTTTTCAATATTCAATAAATCGAACATACTAGTTTGTAATCTTGGTATTACACTCAATTCAGGTAATTCCACCAAAGAGCACTGTATAGCAACAGAGACGGAAGACCGAGGTATGCATACCTGTATCTTTTTGGGTTTCACTTCCTTTTTTCGTTGACATTGGATGCCTCGATGAATTTTTTTAAATCTTGCTTTATGCCCGATTTTTACAGTGTGTGTTGAAATATTAGTGATATTACTTATTTCAACTTGATTCTCAGAGAGATCAATAAGCGACATTGGTTCATTTGAAACCGAACTGCAAATTACACTGTCAATCAATGCATAGTCCGCAGGTTAACACACTACCATTTCACAATCACTAACTTCGGATACAGAAGCCATAGATTTTTTTTGAAGTTCAGTATTAGATTCCATGGATGTTTGAGTAGCTCCTGAGCGCATGTCTGAGACATATGTTGACGATTGTGAAGTCATCTCAGTTTCTCTTCTTCGTCGTTTTGCGTAGTTGTGTTCAGAATCCACATGACATATTTTTACATTTTTTTCTAATAGCACAGAAGGGAAAGCTGTAATCTTAAGATGTTTTTGTGCACCTCTAAGTTCGTAATCACTTTCCAAAAAATGTTGAGAACAAATTTTAAATTTCCAGATTTTAGATTTAAGAATTGTTTCAACTAATGATCCTAATTCCTCACTAGGAATATTGATTTTTTCAAGCCAGGTTTTTATCCTCTCTCGATCACGTGGAAATGAATGCAGTCTAATATTGTCATTTCTCCAGTTCATGGAGCAAGATTTGACAAAACAACTGGGCATTCTGAAATATATAAAAGCGTGAATGAGTAACTTATTCATATGCAAAAATTAAAAAAAAAGCATGTAGATGGGAGACATGAGACCAAGCCATGCATGCAGAAGACATGGGATGGATGGATGGATGGAGATGGGAGACATGACACCGAGCAATGCATGCACAAGACATGGGATGGATGGATGGATGGATGGATGGAGATGGGAGACATCCATCCCTCCATCCCATGTCCAGCACATGCATTGCTCGGTGTCATGTCTCCCATCTCCATCCATCCGTCCATCCATCCATAGATGGATGGAGATGGGAGACATGACACCAAGCCATGCATGCACAAGACATGGGATGGATGGATGGATGGAGATGGGAGACATGACACCGAGCAATGCATGCACAAGACATGGGATGGATGGATGGATGGAGATGGGAGACATCCATCCCTCCATCCCATGTCCAGCACATGCATTGCTCGGTGTCATGTCTCCCATCTCCATCCATCCATCCGTCCATCCATCCATCCATCCATCCATCCATCCATCCCATGTCCAGCACATGCATTGCTCGGTGTCATGTCTCCCATCTCCATCCATCCATCCGTCCATCCATCCATCCATCCATCCATCCATCCCATGTCCAGCACATGCATTGCTCGGTGTCATGTCTCCCATCTCCATCCATCCATCCTTCCATCCCTCCATCCCATGACCAGCACATGCATTGCTCGTTGTCATGTCTCCCATCTCCATCCATCCATCCGTCCATCCATCCATCCATCCCATGTCTTGTGCATGCTTTGCTCGGTGTCATGTCTCCCATCTCCATCCAACCATCCATCCGTCCGTCCATCCATCCATAGACGGATGGAGATGGTAGACATGACACCGAGGAAAGCATGCACAAGACATGGGATGGATGGATGGATGGATGGAGATGGGAGACATGACACCGAGCAAAGCATGCACAAGACATGGGATGGATGGATGGATGGAGATGGCAGACATGACACCGAGCAATGCATGTGCTGGACATGGGATGGAGGGATGGATGGACGGATGGATGGATGGAGATGGCAGACATGACACCGAGCAATGCATGTGCTGGACATGGGATGGAGGGATGGATGGTGGGATGGATGGATGGAGATGGCAGACATGACACCGAGCAATGCATGTGCTGGACATGGGATGGATGGATGGATGGATGGACGGATGGATGGATGGAGATGGCAGACATGACACCGAGCAATGTATGTGCTGGACATGGGATGGAGGGATGGATGGACGGATGGATGGATGGAGATGGCAGACATGACACCGAGCAATGCATGTGCTGGACATGGGATGGAGGGATGGATGGAGGGATGGATGGATGGAGATGGCAGACATGACACCGAGCAATGCATGTGCTGGACATGGGATGGATGGATGGATGGATGGATGGACGGATGGATGGATGGAGATGGCAGACATGACACCGAGCAATGCATGTGCTGGACATGGGATGGAGGGATGGACGGATGGATGGATGGAGATGGCAGACATGACACCCAGCAATGCATGTGCTGGACATGGGATGGAGGGATGGATGGACGGATGGATGGATGGAGATGGCAGACATGACACCGAGCAATGCATGAGCTGGACATGGGATGGAGGGATGGATGGACGGATGGATGGATGGAGATGGCAGACATGACACCGAGCAATGCATGTGCTGGACATGGGATGGAGGGATGGATGGACGGATGGATGGATGGAGATGGCAGACATGACACCGAGCAATG
Source organism: Aquarana catesbeiana (assembly GCF_042186555.1). Taxonomy (NCBI): domain Eukaryota; kingdom Metazoa; phylum Chordata; class Amphibia; order Anura; family Ranidae; genus Aquarana; species Aquarana catesbeiana. The sequence continues at coordinate 270,009,156 of NC_133328.1, read as the reverse complement.
CATGTGCTGGACATGGGATGGAGGGATGGATGGAGGGATGGATGGATGGAGATGGCAGACATGACACCGAGCAATGCATGTGCTGGACATGGGATGGAGGGATGGATGGAGGGATGGATGGATGGAGATGGCAGACATGACACCGAGCAATGCATGTGCTGGACATGGGATGGATGGATGGATGGACGGATGGATGGATGGAGATGGCAGACATGACACCGAGCAATGCATGTGCTGGACATGGGATGGAGGGATGGATGGACGGATGGATGGATGGAGATGGCAGACATGACACCGAGCAATGCATGTGCTGGACATGGGATGGAGGGATGGATGGAGGGATGGATGGATGGAGATGGCAGACATGACACAGAGCAATGCATGTGCTGGACATGGGATGGAGGGATGGATGGAGGGTTGGATGGATGGAGATGGCAGACATGACACCGAGCAATGCATGTGCTGGACATGGGATGGATGGATGGATGGACGGATGGATGGATGGATGGAGATGGCAGACATGACACCGAGCAATGTATGTGCTGGACATGGGATGGAGGGATGGATGGACGGATGGATGGATGGAGATGGCAGACATGACACCGAGCAATGCATGTGCTGGACATGGGATGGAGGGATGGATGGACGGATGGATGGATGGAGATGGCAGACATGACACCGAGCAATGCATGTGCTGGACATGGGATGGAGGGATGGATGGACGGATGGATGGATGGAGATGGCAGACATGACACCCAGCAATGCATGTGCTGGACATGGGATGGAGGGATGGATGGACGGATGGATGGATGGAGATGGCAGACATGACACCGAGCAATGCATGTGCTGGACATGGGATGGAGGGATGGATGGAGGGATGGATGGATGGAGATGGCAGACATGACACCGAGCAATGCATGTGCTGGACATGGGATGGAGGGATGGATGGAGGGATGGAGATGGCAGACATGACACCGAGCAATGCATGTGCTGGACATGGGATGGAGGGATGGATGGATGGACAGATGGATGGAGATGGCAGACATGAAACCGAGCAATGCATGTGCTGGACATGGGATGGAGGGATGGATGGACGGATGGATGGATGGAGATGGCAGACATGACACCGAGCAATGCATGTGCTGGACATGGGATGGAGGGATGGATGGACGGATGGATGGATGGAGATGGCAGACATGACACCGAGCAATGCATGTGCTGGACATGGGATGGAGGGATGGATGGACGGATGGATGGATGGAGATGGCAGACATGACACCGAGCAATGCATGTGCTGGACATGGGATGGAGGGATGGATGGACGGATGGATGGATGGAGATGGCAGACATGACACAGAGCAATGCATGTGCTGGACATGGGATGGAGGGATGGATGGACGGATGGATGGATGGAGATGGCAGACATGACACCGAGCAATGCATGTGCTGGACATGGGATGGAGGGATGGATGGACGGATGGATGGATGGAGATGGCAGACATGACACCGAGCAATGCATGTGCTGGACATGGGATGGATGGATGGATGGACGGATGGATGGATGGAGATGGCAGACATGACACCGAGCAATGCATGTGCTGGAAATGGGATGGAGGGATGGATGGAGGGATGGATGGATGGAGATGGCAGACATGACACCGAGCAATGCATGTGCTGGACATGGGATGGAGGGATGGATGGAGGGATGGATGGATGGAGATGGCAGACATGACACCGAGCAATGCATGTGCTGGACATGGGATGGATGGAGATGGGAGACATCATACAGAGCGATGCATGTGCAGGACATGGGATGGAGGGATGGACATGAGAGATATGTGACGTATGGAAGTGTGTACAATAAATGAGAAAGAGAGATGGATTAGCATAAATTGTCATGGAGGGATAGAATAGGGAAAAAATGTGAAGCTGGGAATAATGAAAATAATAATTCAGCTTTGGCAATGTTGTGGAGGAGAGAGGGCGTTTTTGATTGCATTGTGTAGGAGGAGGATACACATAATGCATGCTGGTTGATAACTACAGTAATTGAAACAATCTACATAAACTTTAATATGTGATATTAAACATTCTAATTAACAGTAATTTCATAGTCCAATATGCTGTTTTAACATTACCTTGTTGTTTTAAAAAAATCTTGAAGTTGGTAATGTTTTCCTGTCTGAGAAAGTCTAGGCAAAAGGACGATTTAGGAATCCAAGTATGAGGACTGCAAGGGGGCGGAGTTAAGGCGGGGCAGTGAAGATGAGTGTATGGAGGCATATCACTGCAGCATCGTAGACACGCCCACTAACTCCTAGCCCCTGTGTCTCTCTAAAACGTAGAGAGCGTCTCCACGCAGGGCTGTAGTCCAAGGGAGGGGGCGAGCACGTTCAGTCACCACTAGGAGGAACGGCTCGGATGACGGTGGCAAGCTACAGGGAGAGCAACAGGAAGTGCACTTTTCAAGGAAGGATTTCTGACATTTGGCAGAGAACAAGAAGGAAAAGGTAAGTGAACTAGCACTGCATTAGCTTAAAGGAAGCTAATTAGCAAATAAAAAAATTATGTTTACAACCCCTTTAAGTGGCTGGATGGCTTTGTTATAAACTATATTAATGTTTGGCCAGTAGGTGGTGCAATAGCTAACCTGGAGCAAACATAATTTACAGCTTAATAATGCAACAACACAATATACAAATTAAATGACAAGGTGAATTCTCTTTTCTGAACCTCAGGAGAGAGAAAGGTATCCTGGAGACATAACACTCCCAGTCTGGCGTTAACCAACGCCACTAACAGCGCCACTGGGCACTAGTAAAATCAAGTCCGATATGGGTCTGACAAATGACTTTACTTCACCCTGTTTGGAAGTCTTAACTTCGACCTTCCTGACATGTCCGTCTTTGCTTGGGAATGTCTGTATGATAAGTCCCAAAGGCCAATCATTCCTGTGTGCTTGGCAGTCTTTAACGAGCACCACATCTCCTAACTTCAGGTCCGGTTTGTTAACTTGCCACTTATTTCTGAGTTGTAGGGTTTGGATGTAATATCTCCTCCATCTGTCCCAGAAAGCGTTGGCTAGGCATTGCACCTGTCTCCATTGACGTCTGAAAGGGTCTTTATCAGTAAACTCTCCATTTGGAGGACTGACCATGTTGGCTTTTTTGATTGAGTAGAGTGGGGGGTGTCAGCAATATAGGGTCCTCTGGATTGTTAGTAACTGGGATCAGAGGTCTAGCATTTATGAATGCTGAGACCTCAGCCATGAAGGTGGACAAACACTCATGCTTGAGTCTGGCATTCCCTATTTGAAGGAAAATAGAATCCAGGATCTTGCGGGCTACGCTCATCATCCTTTCCCACACACCACCCATATGGGAAGAATGAGGAGGGTTAAATGTCCAGGTACATCCCTGTTCCTTGAGATACCTTTCCACACTGTTATTGTCTAGATTGGAAAGTTCTGAAGTTCCTTGACCGCTCCAACAAAGTTGGTGTCCCTATCAGAGCGGATGTGCTTAACGAGACCTCTAATGGCAATGTGAACAGCTCGAACAGTCATACAAGTAAAAATAACTGCCCAGTGTTTACTGCTGGCGTGACCTCCCCTGGTTTGGCGAGTGGTAACAGACCAAGGACCGAATATGTCGAGGCCCACACTTGTAAAGGGAGGATCTGAGTTAAGTCTGTCAGGTGGAAGGTCAGCCATCTTTTGGGTTTGTAAGAGTCCACAGAGCTTGTGGCAAGTAACGCAATTAAAGATACACTTGATCGCACATCTTTCTGCTCCAATTATCCACAGTCCAGCAGCCCTCAAAGCTCCTTCACTGAATTGCCAGCCTTGGTGTTTAACTTGACTCTGATAGTGTTGTACAAGCAGGGCAGTGATGTGGTGCTGAGCTGGGAGAATGAGAGGATGCTTCTCATCATACTCTAAGGTAGCTTCTTTAGGGCGACCTCCTATCCTCAACAGGTTCCTGCTATCAAGGAATGGATCGAGTTTCCTTAGGACGCTGTCTTTAGGGATTGGCTTTTCGATGTTAATACGTTCAATCTCCCTAGCAAAGGTCTCTTATTGCACAGTGTAGCTGATCAGATGTTTTGATTGCTCTAGGTCAGTCACTGAGTAGGTATTTTTACAGTGGTGCCAGCCTTTGCAATTAGTCCTTTTCCCAAAGGAACAGGCTATGTGGGATAAGGAAGCAATGGCTCTAATGAGTGAAAACCTGGTGAACTGATGAGATTCGAGTCGGTTTTGTAAAGCCACTGTAACTAATGCAGACACTTGTGGATGAACTTCTGCATCCTTGACTGCATCTATCAAGCTAAAGGTCTCAGATTCAGAAGTGTTGTGTTCTGAATTGTACAGGAATGCAGGGCCTGTAAACCATGCTGTGTCCTTAAGACAGTTGGCTGGGACAGCTCTGGTCGCTAGGTCTGCGGGATTGTGTTTAGTTGGTACGAAGTGCCACTGTTTTGGGTGTGTGGATCTCCTAATCCTCAACACTCTATTACTGACGTAGACATAGAAGCATCTGGTTTCATTGTAGATGTAACCCAGGACTACTTTACTGTCAGTGTAGAACTCAGTGTCTTTGATTTCTAGGTTCATCTCTCTAGTGATCGTGGCGGCTAACTCCACAGCTAACACTGCAACACAAAGTTCTAGCCTAGCTATTGTGTATTCTGGGAGTGGAGCAAGTTTTGCTTTTCCCATGATGAAACCTATATGGCACTATCCTTTCATGTCCTTGATCTTGAGGTAAGCTACAGCAGCAATTGCTTTGAAGGAAGCATCGCAGAAAACACAAAGTCTTTGGTCTTGGACTTCTGTAGACGGTACAGGAGCATATGGGCGAGGGACCTTTAAGTTAGACAAGGCTGTCAGGGAATGTTTCCACTCTGTCCCACTGATCTCTTTTCTCGGGGGGAAGTGGATCATCACAGTTCACTGTCTCGAGTCAGGTCTCTGAGAAGTACTTTACCCTCAATGGTGACTGGAGCTGCAAATCCTAGAGGGTTGTATAGACAGTTTATAGTTGACAGAACACCTCTGCATGTAAAGGGCTTTTCTTCCAGACTAACCTGGAAGGTGAAGGTGTCTGACCTTAAATTCCCAGAGTAGTCCAAGGCTACGTTGTGTTGGCAGAGAGTCAGAAGTCTAAGTCTTTGAACCCACCAGAGTGGTCTTGAGAGGGGAAGGCCTTTATCAGTCCTACGCTGTTAGAGGCGATCTTGTGGAGCTTAAAATTAGAACAGGCTAGCATCTCCTGAGTCCTCTTGAGGAGACTGATAGCTATTTCGGGGGTTAGTAGAGATTTTAAGCAATTATCTACATAAAAGTCTTTTTCTACTAAGTGTTTCACGTCAGACCCATAGAAGACTCACCTTCGCAAGCCGAGCGTCTAAGCCCGTAAATGGCAACTGCGGGGGAAGGACTCTATGATTTCTTTGGAAGAGTTGTTATCTTTAAACCAGAAACATCTCAAAAAGTTCCTGTGTTCCTTCTTAACGAGAAAACAGTGGAACATCTGCTGGATGTCCGCCATGAATGCCACAGAGTCTTTGCGGAAGTACCCCAATGAGTCTGTTGTTCAGATCTGGCCCTGAGAGAAGAACGTCATTTAATGACACACCTTCTTCTCTAGAGCCGGAGTCAAACACCACTCTAATCTGACCTGGTTTCTTGGGATGGTACACGCCAAATATAGAGAAACTGTGTGAAAGAACTCCTGCGCTGTCAAATGAATCCTATACTAGGGGGACACTGCTGCAACACACAAAACTGCTCCAAAACAGACAAAACAATAGTGAAATATGGGGGTGGTTGTTGCGCTGTGATAGAAAAGGGGAGAAGGGAGGGGGAAGGGGGGGGGGGAGAGGGAAAGGGAGCTAGACTACAATGAATCAAAAGGTATCAAATGACCTAAGGATGTGAATAAATAATGTGAAAAAGGACTCACAGATGCAAATATATAAATAAAATGTAAGCACAAACAAATATCACCAAATGATGCATAACAAAAGTGCTATAATCAAACCAAATAAAATTAATAAATGAAGGTATATACCAGCAAAGAGCGTACAAGGGTATGTGAATCTGCTTCAAAAAGAGCAAGAGCATCAATCCAAAATATATCAGATATCATGAGAACTTATCAAATGAAATTGCTAAAAGCGTGTATATATAAATGTGCTAATATTATAATCAACTGACGACATAAATACACACGTGAATAATGATTGACAATAGGAAAAAAAAAAAAAAAACTGTGAATAAAAAATATATATAAAAATTTTTTTTTTTTTTTTTTATAAAAATTATTTGTAAGTGTCCATTGAATAGTCCCAGTGGTTAGTGTTGGTGACCCGCCAACACTTGGCGAGAAAAAAATATATAATATATATACCAAAGAAAAAATAAAAATATAAATGAGCAAAGTGACGACAGTCCCACCACCAAATGTGACAATCCTGGATGTAGATAAGGTAATGATGGTGGACCAGGGGGGAAGGAAGACAGTGTGCTGACAGGTGGGGGCACCTCTGTGTTCCCAGGCCCCTTACCTTACAGCTGTAAGGTATACTCTGAAGAAGTCACGTGACGTGACGATACGCATCAGGAGCACGGAACGCTGCCATACACTAGCTGGATGTGACGAGCTCGGCGCTCGTGGATGTTTTACCCCCCAGCTGTGTTTTAAATATAAGTGCATGAAATTTTGTGACTGTTTTAATAAAGTATACGATATACGGGATTATGCTATGTGCGGTTTCTGTTTTCTATATACCGCACAACATAACTCTGCATAACGGGTGGCGAGGAACTGGAAGCGGGGAGAGTTTCTTAGAAGATCCAAAGCCTGGGATTATACGAGCTCGGTGCTCGTGGGTTGAGGCGTGCGCTCATTGCTTAAAAGTGAGTGCAACCCCCCCTCCCCCTCTCCCACTTCATCTCCCCCCCCACCTGTGTCTTTACATCAAATGGAATTATACTATATGCCACTCGTTCTTTGTCTCTGCATATGATATACGGCATCACCAATCAACGCCATCTGTTGTACCTTTGGATTTCCCCGTCTGCGGGGCCTCCTCTACACATGCTGTATACCTTACAGCTGTAAGGTAAGGGGCCTGGGAACACGGAGGTGCCCCCACCTGTCAGCACACTGTCTTCCTTCCCCCCTGGTCCACCATCATTACCTTATCTACATCCAGGATTGTCACATTTGGTGGTGGGACTGTCGTCACTTTGCTCATTTATATTTTTATTTTTTCTTTGGTATATATATTATATTTTTTTTTCTCGCCAAGTGTTGGCTGGTCACCAACACTAACCACTGGGACTATTCAATGGACACTTACAAATAATTTTTATAAAAAAAAAAAACATTTTTATATATATTTTTTATTCACAGTTTTTTTTTTTTTCTATTGTCAATCATTATTCACGTGTGTATTTATGTCGTCAGTTGATTATAATATTAGCACATTTATATATACACGCTTTTAGCAATTTCATTTGATAAGTTCTCATGATATCTGATATATTTTGGATTGATGCTAAATGGGAGAGGTGCAACCCAATTGCTTGTCTCTTCCTTGGCTGTCTCCTTTTCCATTATTTGCAAGAAAAGTCTATCCTCAAAGGACATTGCTACCTGCTGGTCTTCCTTTGTTCTATGAAAGACTGTACACCCTAAATGGTCTGGGTCACTGTCACAAGCATGGTCATCTGTGTCTGAGTCTACAGAAGAACAAGGTATGTTAGTACTACCTGGAAGCTCTTTTGTGATGAAGCTGTTGTGACATGGTTGAAAGGAGGAAGGACATCCTTTGTCAAATACTTTAGTGAACATGCTACTGACCATGGTGGGTCTGTGCACAGTCTTTAGGCAGATGTCCCCTACGATGACCCACCCCAGGTCAAGTCTTTGGGCAAAGGGAGCATTGAGGGGACTATTGATCTATTCCCTTACTTTATGAACCTGCAAAATGTCTCTTCCAAGGAGCAGCATCAACTGAGCCTGCTCGTCATATTCTGGTAGGAGATAGGCCATGAGTTTTAGATGAGGCTGGTGAATTGCTCCATCTGGTGTAGGGATTTCTGACTGGTTGACTGGAATCTGGTTGCACTCAATTATGGTGGGTAAAGGTATGCGAGTCTGACCATCTATGGTCTCTACACAGTGGCTCTTCTCCCCCCTGTCCTAACGGTACCCGCACAAGTCTTACGGGTGTAATGGGAGCTCGGACCCCTAACAATAAAGGTGTCAAAGAATGTGGATTTAGCCATAGAGTGATTGCTTTGGTCAACTAGAAGTGCATACATCTCGACAGCTTTGTTTCTGTGACCCATTGGATACGCTCTAATAAGACAGATCTTTGAACAAGACCTACCGCCTGCAGGATCTCTGCATACCTCAGTACACTGTAAGATAACCACTGAGATGTTTGAACCAGTGTTCTCTTGCTCCCCGCCATGCTCGTTGGTGTCGCCAGCTCACTGGGCGGTCCAAGGAGCAGGGCCTGGATGTAGTGCTGAGTTGTGGTCTGTGCTGTCGCGCTCTGTGCTGTCGCGCTCTGTGCATGATACACTAACCTTGCAATCCTTGGCATGGTGTGATGTGGACGAACTGCACCTGAAGCATATGCGGTTCTCTCTTAGGAAGGCTTTGTGATCTTCCAGAGACTTTTCGCTGAAGGTTCTGCATTTTGGTAGAGAGTGCAGCTTCTTGTGTAGAGGGCACTATTTGCTAGGGTCTCCGACTTTGTCCTCTGGGTACATGATGTTGGAAGACCTATAGGAAAAATCTGTAGGAGAAACATGAGACTTGTTCACTGCCACTGGCATCCTGTGTTGTTTGAGGCTAGGGGGCGTGGCTGATGGAAGTATAAAGGTGGCAGTATAAAGCTGGGATCGTTCAAGAACTTTGCTTTTACTGAAACAAAGTCTACAAAAATGCTGAATGGTGGAAATGGTACCTGGAACCTTTTCTTATGTTTAGAACCATATGTGACCCACCTTTGTTGTACTTCATAAGGAAGCTTCAGAATTAAGGGTTTAATCCTCTGGCTGCATCCAGGGAGGCGAGACCCGGCAGGTCTCCCTCCTCTTTAGCAAGAAGTAGTTCCTCTAGCAAGTCTGCTAATTCTCGTAGTTTGTGATAACCCTTGCTAGGTATTCTGGGAAAATCCTCAATCCTTTTAAACAGTACATGCTCTATAGTCTCTTTTGAGCTATAGCACTCTTCTAATCTGCTCCAAATCTTTTTAAGACCAGTCTCTGGTTGTTTTATATTAATGTTCCTGATTCTACTGGCATGTTCGGCAGAGTCTTTCCCAAGCCATTGCACTAGGAGGTCTATCTCCTCAGTGTGAGACAGGTCTAGACCCTTTATGGTATTTTGAAAGGACAACCACCAGGCTTTGTAATTTTCTGGCCGATCGTTAAACTTTACAAGTCCTTTTGTGATTAAATCACATCTGGCGAAGAACTTGGCAAAGTCTGTTATAACTTTGTCGGTGTTAGAGCATGTTAGCGATTCACTACTGTAGTGGGAGTGTGGTGTGCGACCATACCTGTCAGAAGTTTCTGCTTTAGGCCCCCTTGTCTCGTACCGTTGTGTAGTAGAAGGGTTATTCTGACGCTGGTTTGGAGGTTGAGGGTCATGGCGTGCAGAGACATAGGCTTAATCTGTAACGTGCTGGCAACTTATGCTACTTGCAGCTCTGAGGAGTTTGGTTGTTCTCATGCTCTGTGATCTGCAGTGTTTGGTTTGTTTCTCCTAGGGCACCATCTGTTCCCTGTAGAGGAGAAGTGCTGTAGGTTAATTTGAAGTGTTGGTGCAAGTACTCTGAAGTGCGTTGCGAGGTATTCGGCTCTCCTTGTTCGGAGCCAAGCAAATTGATGCGTTCGTCACTGAGGCTCACGGCTGTTTCCAGGGCTTCTTCTTCAGCTATGGCAGTTGCAGCTTCCCTTTCTGTAGTGAGATTCTCCAGCGCGACATCTAGACGTGTTTGTTCAAGCTTTATAGAGGCTTCCCTGGCTTCTAGTGAGGCCCTATCTTGCACTTTCTTGGCTTCTAGCGTGATCCTTTCTAACTTCAGCTGCATTTCTTGTCCAGCAAAGGTAGCTCGGGTCTTTGCTGCTTCGGCTTTCCCACAGGCAATGGCAGCTGCATCACTGGCTGTCACGACTTGCCAGAACCGTAAGCTTGTGATCTGGTTTTGAGTGAGGACGTGTCGCTGCATGACATGGTTGCCTGACCGAGTAGCGGCCTGTGGGAGCAGTAGGCGTATAAGGCTGCAGTCTCTGTATGCTGCTTGGCTGTATGAAAATGGCTGTATAGTCGATTGCAGACTGTAGCTCTTCCGTGTGGCTAAACCTCTTCCCATCGGTAGTGTTACTGGATGGAGTTTTACTGTCCTGGCCTTGCCCCCGTACTCCCTGAGTCTATGGGTGGCTATCCAGGCAAATGACCCTTTTATGCACACACAATAATCGACTGCCATTTCTTGCCTGTGTCTTTTATTGGCACGTTGCAGATTTTAATATACGTGTAAATGACACATGTGATATGCGGTAAAACTGAAAACAACAAAAATAATATAACATTACAATACAATAGTAAACATCACATAAAGTAATAACTGAAATTACTAATTCCTTTCCCTAATAGCTTGTGGAGGAGGAAAGAGAAGATTGCTTACCTCCGATGCCATGGATGGGGGAGAGATAGCATCTAGGCTGCTTCCATGAGATTGAACATGCTAATCCCTATGGCTGTTTCACTTCCTGACTAAAGAGGATGTGACGATTTTTACATCACATCCTTAAGTGGCTGGATGGCTTTGTTATAAACTATATTAATGTTTGGCCAGTAGGTGGCGCAACCGTAACAGCTAACCTGGAACAAAGATAATTTATAGCTTAATAATGCAACAACACAATATACAAATTAAATGACAAGGTGAATTCTCTTTTCTGAACTTCAGGAGAGAGAAAGGTATCATGGAGACATAACAACATGCCAAAATACAAGAAGGTGTGTGTATATGTATTCCGTATGGGGGGGGGGTTAATAGATATATTAGCAATTCACTCCCCCTACACTAACTTTTAGAAGTACTAATGTGGGGACTTCCTCAAAAGCCAAAATTTTGAATAGATTATAAATCTTTTTCAAAGCCTCCTGTAAGGTACCTGTGGTGGGTAGTGTCCAAAATGGAGCTTGTATGCTGAGGATTCAGACAAAAACGTCAGGCAGGTCAAGTCGGCAACAAATCAAGCAAAGCAGTAAAAAATTGAAATCCAAAGAATGGTCAGACAGGCGGAGGTCATACACGGGCTGGCGTGAAGTATCAAATTAGGAGATTGGGGAATGGTCAAGAATTCAGGCAGAGGTTCAGTACATGGTAGTCCAAATCAAAGCATTTTCAATACACCCAGGGAGCTAGTCCAAACAAAGGGGCACTGAGTAGGGATGAGCCGAACACCCCCCTGTTCGGTTCGCACCAGAACATGCGAACAGGAAAACAATTCGTTTGAACACGCGAACACCATTAAAGTCTATGGGACACGAACATGAATAATCAAAAGTGCTAATTTTAAAGGCTTATATGCAAGTTATTGTCATAAAAAGTGTTTTTGGGACCTGGGTCCTGCCCCAGGGGACATGGATCAATGCAAAAAAAAGTTTTAAAAACGTCCGTTTCTTCGGGAGCAGGGATTTTAATAATGCTTAAAGTGAAACAATAAAAGTGTAATATCCCTTTAAATTTCATACCTGGGGGGTGTCTATAGTATGCCTGTAAAGGGGCGCATGTTTCCCGTGTTTAGAACTGTCTGACAGCAAAATGACATTTCAAAGGAAAAAAGTCATTTAAAACTACTCGCGGCTATTAATGCATTGCCAGTCCGACAGTACACATAGAAGTTCATTGATAAAAACGGCATGGGAATTCCCCACAGGGGAACCCCGAAACAAAATTTAAAAAAAAATGACGTGGGGGTCCCCCTAAATTCCATACCAGGCCCTTCAGGGCTGGTATGGATATTAAGGGGAACCCCGGCCAAAATTAAAAAAAAAAATGACGTGGGGGGTCCCCCTAAATTCCATACCAGACTCTTCAGGTCTGGTATGGATTTTAAGGTGAAACCCGCACCAAAATTAAAAAAAAAACGGCATGGGGTTCCCCCAAAAATTCATACCAGACCCTTATCCGAGCATGCAACCTGGCAGGCCACAGGAAAAGAGGGGGGACAAGAGAGCAGCCCCCCTCCTGAACCGTACCAGGCCACATGCCCTCAACATTGGGAGGGTGCTTTGGGGTAGCCCCCCAAAACACCTTGTCCCCATGTTGATGAAGACAAGGGCCTTATCCCCACAACCCTGGCCGGTGGTTGTGGGGGTCTGCGGGCGGGGGGCTTATCGGAATCTGAAAGCCCCCTTTAACAAGGGGACCCCCAGATTCCGGCCCTCCCCCCTGTGTGAAATGGTAAGGGGGTACAAAAGTACCCCTAGTATTTCACTAAAAAACTGTCAAAAATGTTAAAAATGACAAGAGACAGTTTTTGACAGTTCCTTTATTTAAATGCTTCTTTTTTCTTTCTTCTTTCTTCTATCTTCTATCTTCCTTCGGTTTCTTCCTCCATCTTCTTCTTCTTCTGGTTCTTCTGGTTCTGCTGGCTCTTCTGGTTCTTCCTCTGGTGTTCTCGTCCAGCATCTCCTCCGCGGCGTCTTCTTCCCTTCTTCTCCTCGGGCCGCTCCGCATACATGGCATGGAGGGAGGCTCCCGTTCTTCTCTTCATCTTCTTCTCTTCTTCAACTTCTTCTCTTCTTCATCTTCTTCTCCGGGCCGCTCCACATCCATGGTGGCATGGAGGGAGGCTCCCGCTGTATGAAGCTTCTCCTCTTCTGAAGGTTCTTAAATAACGGGGGGCAGGGCCACCCGGTGACCCTGCCCCCCTCTGACGCACGGTGACTTGACGGGACTTCCCTGTGGCATTCCCTGTGAGGCCACAGGGAAGTCCCATCATGTCCCCGTGCATCAGAGGGGGGCGGGGTCACCGGGTGGCCCTGCCCCCCCCCGTTATTTAAGAACCTTCAGAAGAGGAGAAGCGTCACACAGCGGGAGCCTCTCTCCATGCCGGCATGGATGTGGAGCGGCCCAAAAAGAAGATGAAGAGAAGAAGATGAAGAGAAGAAGATGAAGAGAAGAAGATGAAGAGAAGATTGGGAGCCTCCCTCCATGCCATGGATGCAGAGCGGCCCGAGGAGAAGAAGGGAAGAAGACGCCGCGGAGGAGATGCTGGACCAGAACACCGGAGGAAGAACCAGAAGAACCAGAAGAACCAGAAGAAGAAGAAGATGAAGGAAGATAGAAGAAAGAAGAAGCATTTAAATAAAGGAATTGTCAAAAACTGTCTCTTGTCATTTTTAACATTTTTGACAGTTTTTTAGTGAAATGGTAGGGGTACTTTTGTACCCCCTTACCATTTCACACAGGGGGGAGGGCCGGGATCTGGGGGTCCCCTTGTTAAAAGGGGCTTCCAGATTCCGATAAGCCCCCCACTCGCAGACCCCCACAACCACCGGCCAGGGTTGTGGGGATGAGGCCCTTGTCTTCATCAACATGGTGACAAGGTGTTTTGGGGGGCTACCCCAAAGCACCCTCCCAATGTTGAGGAGGGCATGTGGCCTGGTACGGTTCAGGAGGGGGGCGCTCTCTTGTCCCCCCCTCTTTTCCTGCGGCCTGCCAGGTTGCATGCTCGGATAAGGGTCTGGTATGGATTTTTGGGGGGACCCCACGCCGTTTTTTTTTTTATTTTGGCACGGGGTTCCCCTTAATACCCATACCAGACCTGAAGGGCCTGGTATGGAATTTAGGGGGATCCCCCACACCATTTTTTTTTTAAATTTTGGTTCAGGGTTCCCCTTAATATCCATACCAGACCTGAAGGGCCTGGTATGGAATTTAGGGGGATCCCCCATGCCATTTTTTTTGTAATTTTGGTTCAGGGTTCCTCTGTGGGGAATTCCCATGCCTTTTTTATCAATGAACTTCTATGTGTATTGTCAGACCGGCAATGCATTAATAGCTGCGAGTAGTTTTAAATGACTTTTTTTCCTTTGAAATGTCATTTTGCTGTCAGACTGTTCTAAACACAGGAAACATGCACCCCTTTACAGGCATACTATAGACACCCCCAGCTACAAAATTTAAAGGGATATTACACTTTTATTGTTTCACTTTAAGCATTATTAAAATCACTGCTCCCGAAAAAACGTCCATTTTTAAAACTTTTTTTGCATTGATACATGTCCCCTGGGGCAGGACCCAGATCCCCAAACACTTTTTATGACAATACCATGCATATAAGCCTTTAAAATTAGCACTTTTTATTTCTCCCATAGACTTCTGAAGGGTGTTCCGCGGCATTTGAATTTGCAGCGAACACCCAAAATTGTTTGCTGTTCGGCGAACTTGCAAATAGCCGATGTTCGAGTCGAACATGAGTTCGACTCGAATCTCATCCCTAGCACTGAGTAACATGAAGTGCTGCTTTTTATGGGCTGCTTGATTGTACATGTCTGTGTCTGTAGCTGGCAGCAGGTGGGGCTAATGAGTCCAATTCAATGCATCAAGCTGGGAGAACATTGCAATAACGCCAGAGCTCCTTCATGGCACAACAGGTAAGACTGCAGCTGTGGAGCCAGGATCATCCCGGTTCGAAGACCCCCAGGTACATGACAGGGCCCCCTCCCCAGTGGACTCCTCCGGGGGCCCAGCAGGGCTTAGCGGGAAAGGAGGCATGGACTTCTTGAATAAGGGCAGGGGCATGGAAATCTTTGGCTGGGACCCAGGAATGGTCTGTGATGGGATATCCCTTCCAATGAACCAGATACCGTAGGCCACAATCCTGCCTTCTAGAATCAAGAATCTTAGAGACTTCAAGACATTTTGTCCAAGAACAGGAGGAGGTAGCATCTGGAGTAGTGATTGAAAATTGCTCTTTTGAGGAGGGAAATATGGGATGTATCTGGAGAGAGGAGGGCAATTTCAACCAAAAGCAGACTGGCCCGACTCAAGCAATAATTCTGTAAGGACCGATGAATCGAGGGCCCAATTTGGTAGAAGGTTGTTTCGGTCTCATGTATTTGGTTGATAGCCAAACTCTGTCCCCCACCACATATGGAGGTGTAGCCATGGTGTTAGCACTACTGACTAGGGATGAGCTTCGTGTTCGAGTCGAACCCATGTTTGACTAGAACATCGTGTGTTCAGTCGTTCGCCGAATTACGAACGATATGGGCCATTCGCGCCAAATTAGATTGGCGCGTCAGGGCCCATAATTCACTGCGGCATCGCAGTGCATTGCTGGTTGATGATTGGCCAAGCATGCACTATGACCCACATGCTTGGCCAATCACAGTGCTCTGTGTACAGAGAGCCGTAATTGGCCAAAGCCAAAGAGGCTTTGGCCAATTATGGCTCAGGGGGTTTAGTACATGCCCCACACTATATAAGGCTGCCTGCACGTCGGCCCTGTGTAGTGTGTTCCAGCTTGAGAGAGAGAGATAGACAGAGAGGGAGACAGTGTCATTTGATTTAAGTTAGATAGAGTATTGTGTATATATACATGCATCCCCGGTGTTGTGTACATATATATATATATATATATATATATATATATATATATATATATACATACACACTGTATTCAGTTTAGCTAGATCCTGTTCTTCTCTTCCTAATATACTGACAGGCAGGCAGGTGTTTTTACGGTATTTCCAGTTACTGTACTGTGTACCCCACACAGTTGCATCTACAGTATAGCTACCTGAAGACAAGTGCAGGTGTTATCATACTAATAATACTACAGGCAGGCAGTTGATTCTGCTACCTGCATTATAATCGGTATATATATATATATACATCCCAGTTTTGTGCAGCTCACTGCAGGCCAATAGTATGTCTGGAAGGCCAACAAGGAGAGGCAGACAGTCACAAGCCAATAAAAGAGGGCAAGCAGGCTCTGTGTCTAGAGGCAACAGTGCTGGTCGTGGGCACGGTGCATCCTCATCTACATGTGGCCGTGGGACATGCTTGGCCTTTTTTCCGGCAGCTGGCCGTGTTGAGCCGCAACATGCGGAAGACTTGGTCGAGTGGATGACCAAGCCGTCCTCATCGTCCTCATCCTCTCTCACCCAGACTCAGGGTACTTTGTCTGGCAAAGCAGCTGCCAATGCATCCTCTTCCCTTGGCTCAGTGGCATCAGTGACTCCTTCCCTAGCCCCACCATGTCCTCCTGAGGAGTCCCTCAAACTGTTTGACCACAGTGTTGGGTACATGCTCCAGGAGAATGCCCAGCGTTTTGAAGGCTCTGATGATGGTACGCAGCTAGAGGAAGGCAGTAACGTGAGCCCAGAGAGAGGGGGTGCCCAAGAAAGGCAGCAAACTGGCAGTCATGTTCCCCCTGCTGCAGCATAGTGCCAGGTGAGCAGTGACAGTGCATGCATCAGTGACACTGTCCCCCTTGTCCACCTGTTGGAGCACACGCTGCATGGAATAATGGACAGGGCACTTGAGGCAGAACAGAGGCAGGAAGAGGAGGACTTCCTTAGCTCTCAAGGCCCCCTTTATCCAGACAGTGTTCCTGCATGCCTTCCGATCACACAGGAAGAGGAGGAGGAGGATTGTGTCAGCATGGAGGTGGAGCCTGGCAGTCAGCATCAGCAGCAGTCTTTAAGGGATCATTTACAGTCCCAAGAAACCTATGGACTTGTACGTGGCTGGGAGGAGGTGGCTGCAGATCATGTCGTCCTTAGTTACCCAGCGGACTCCGGACCTAATGCCTCAGCAAACCTACGCTGCATGGCCTCCCTGATCCTGCAAAGCCTGCGGAAGGATCCTCGTATTCGTGGTATCAAGGAGAGGAATCAATACTGGCTGACAACCCTCCTTGATCCACATTACAAGGGTAAGGTTGCAGACCTTATCTTGCCATCGCAGAGGGAGCAGAGGATGAAACATCTTCGGGAGGCCTTGCAGAAAGGTCTGTGCAACGCGTTCCCAGAGACTGGGAGGTTACAAACTCCTGTTCCTGGACAACATGTTGCTGAGGCTTTGGTCAGTCAAAGAAGGAGAGGTGGAGAAGGTGGCCATCTGACCGATGCGTTCAGACAATTTTTTTGTCCGCAGCCCCAAGGTATGATTGGTTCCAGCAACCATCGCCAGCAGAATACCTAGGGGCAAGATCTGACTTGGACACCTTTCCCACCGAAAATCCTCTGGGTTACTGGGTCTTGAGGATGGATCACTGGCCAGAGCTTGCACAGTATGCCATTGAGCTACTGTCCTGTCCTGCATCCAACGTTCTTACGGAACGCACATTCAGTGCTGCTGGAGGCTTTGTAACCAATCACAGGGTGCGTCTGTCCACCGACTCGGTCGATCGACTGACCTTCATAAAAATGAATCAGTCTTGGATCACCACCAGCTACCAAGCACCTGATGCTGATGTAACCAAATAATTTTTTGGAAATGTCAGATCCCTTAAAGACTGCCTATGCTGAGTGACTATCCTGTTATGCTGAGTGATTATCCTCTGCCTTAATGATCATGCTGATAGCTTGTAAGAACATTTTTGGTTCTGGGCGCCACTACCAGTGGCTAAGGCCCAATTTTTCAGCCCCTGTTTAACAGGGGTGTGTAATTACAGTTTTTGATGCAATATTTTGCGGCAGGGCTCGTTCCTGCACTCCAACTACAGTATCTGTGAGGAGTTGCAGTGTTGTGGCACCAGCACCAGTGCCTAATGCCCAATTTTTCAGCCCCTGTTTAACAGGGGCGTGTAATTAAAATTTTTGATGCAATATTTTGCAGGAGGGTTCTTTGCTGCGCTCAACTAGAATATCTGTGAGGGGTTGCAGTGTTGTGGCACCAGCACCAGTGCCTAAGGCCCAATTTTTCAGCCCCTGTTTAACAGGAACATGTAATTACGATTCTTAATCTAATATTTCACAGCAGGGCCCATTCCAGCACCTACCAAGAGTAACTGTGAGGACTTATGCCCCGTACACACGGTCGGACTTTGTTCGGACATTCCGACAACAAAATCCTAGGATTTTTTCCGACGGATGTTGGCTCAAACTTGTCTTGCATACACACGGTCACACAAAGTTGTCAGAAAATCTGATCGTTCTAAACGCGGTGACGTAAAACACGTACGTCAGGACTATAAACAGGGCAGTGGCCAATAGCTTTCATCTCTTTATTTATTCTGAGCATGCGTGGCACTTTGTCCGTCGGATTTGTGTACACACGATCGGAAATTTCCGACAACGGATTTTTTTGTTGGAAAATTTTATATCCTGCTCTCAAACTTTGTGTGTCGGAAAATCCGATGGAAAATGTGTGATGGAGCCTACACACAGTCGGAATTTCCGACAACAAGGTCCTATCACACATTTTCCATCGGAAAATCCGACCGTGTGTACGGGGCATTACAGTGTTGTGGCACCAGCACCACCACCACCAAAGGCACAATTTTTCTTCCCCTGTTCAACAGGGACATGTAATTAGAATTCTTGATCTAATATTTCACAGCAGGGCCCGTTTCTGAGCCCACCAAGAGTAACTGTGAGGACTTACAGTGTTGTGGCACCAGCATCACCACCACCACCACCACCAAAAGCCCAATTTTTCTGCTCCTGTTCAACAGGTGCATGTAATTACAATTCTTGATCTAATATTTCACAGCAGGGCCCGTTCCAGTGCCCACCAAGAGTAACTGTGAGGACCTACAGTGTTGTGGCATCAGCACCACCACCACCAAAGGCCCAATTTTTCTGCCCCTGTTCAACAGGTGCATGTAATTACAATTCTTGATCTAATATTTCACAGCAGGGCCCGTTCTAGCGCCCACCAAGAGTAACTGTGAGGACTTACAGTGTTGTGTCACCAGCACCACCACCATCACCAAAGGCCCAATTTTTCTGCCCCTGTTCAACAGGGGAATGTAATTACAATTCTTGATCTAATATTTCACAGCAGGGCCCTGTGAGGGCTTACAGTGTTATGGCAACACTAACACCTAAGGCCCAAATTTCTGCAGAGTATATAGGGCAGGCCCCTACTTTCAAACATCCAACTTACAAACGACTCCTACTTGCAAACGGAAGGAGACAACAGGAAGTGAGATGAAATCTACCCCTAGGAAGGGAAACTCTCTCCTGTAAGAGTTAACATGGGAAAAACGTTTCTCCTTTCCGCTGATGCTTTATCACCAATCCTTGTTTCACTAAAAACCCCCAAATTTTCTAAAAACATTTGTCATTGGGACAGAAAGTGAGGTGAAATCTTCTGAAGAGGAGCACAGACAGCAAAACAAATGTCACAGGGATGATAACCCTTCCCTATGTTTCCAAAAAGCTTAAAATAGATTTTTTGGCTGGAGCTAAACACGTTACAAATGTACCAGTTCAAAATTACAAACAGATTCTACTTAACAACAAACCTAAAGTCCCTGTCTTGTTTGCACCGCCTGTATACTGCTGTTCAGAGTTTATAGGGCCTGGTGGCCCACACCTTTCCTCTTTTTAATATGGGTGCGGGGTTCCCCTTAATATCCATACAAGACCCAAAGGGCCTGGTAATGGACTGGGGGGTGCCCATGCCGTTTCTCTCACTGATTTTCATCCATATTGCCATTACATTAAAGCCGCAAGCAGTTTTAAATTACTTTTTTTCCTTTAAAAATGTAATTTTGTGCAGGGACTGTTCTAAGCACGGGAAACACACACCACTTTACAGGCATACTATAGACACCCCCCCCAGGTACGATATTTAAAGGAATATTTCACTTTTTTTTTTTTTTTTTTACTTTAAGCATCATTAAAATCACTGCTCCCGAAAAAACTGCCGTTTTTAAAACTTTTTTTGCATTGATACATGTCCCCTGGGGCAGGACCCGGGTCCCAAAACCCTTTTTAGGACAATACCATGCAAATTAGCCTTTAAAATTAGCACTTTTGATTTCGACCGTTCGAGTCCCATAGATGTCAATGGGGTTCTAACGTTCGTACGCATTTTCGGTCCGTTCGCAGTCCACCCCTTCCCACAGATTTATCTCTTTTAGTTTTCAGTCCTCCTCGGGCCAACTCCAAAAAAAAAAAATCACAGGAGAGGCTGCAGAGGAGGACGAACCAAGTCTAAAAACAAATGTTCAGAAATTCCGCAAACTGTAAAACTATTCAATCTCTCATCCCATGTTCTTTCCATTGCCGATACCACTCTTTTAAGTTGAGGATTATATTTTGCTCCTATTAATAAACCTAATCCCTTTTTGCTTTTTAAAGATCTAAATATATACATCCGTAACCTAACTTTAAAGAGATTTTTTCATATAAAAAAAGCAAAAGAACAACTTGCTCCAGATGTAAATCCCACTGACTCCCATTCCTCCATTCCATCTTCTAGTCTTTTTGGTTTTGACACTGATATCATGGATACATTGGAGTTGTCTATAGGGGATGGTTCACTCAACTTCTTTACACAGCATCTTGCTACCTCTTCTTCTATAGTCCACTCATCTCTCAAGCCCAAATCTGTTTTTACCCTGCTTATGCCAAAGGACCCTATCTTGAGATTTTTTTATAGGGCTGTATATGCTGACTTTCTTAAGCTATGTTGGTCATCCGCTACTGTCTCCCTCAATAATCACCATCTCTCCTCATCCAAAACCAAAGCCTTATGCCGTGTACACACGATCGAACATTCCGACAACAAGACCGTGAATTTATTTCTGACGGATATTGGCTCAAACTTGTCTTGCATACACACGGTCACACAAATGTTGACAGAAATTCTGAACGTCAAGAACGTGGAGACGTACAACACGTATGACGAGCCTAGAAAAATGAAGTTCAATAGCCAGTGAGGCTCTTCTGCTTGATTCCGAGCATGCATGGAATTTTGTGCATTGGAATTGTGCGCACACGATTGGAATTTCCGACCGTGTGTATGTGGCATTAGACTCCTGGAGGCATACAGCAGATATTATCAAATCTGCTGACAAAGGAGGAGGGATAGTCTTACAAAACAGAGTGGACTATTTAGTAGAAGCCAACAGACTTCTTTCTGATAATTCCACATATACTAAACTTAGGAAAGCCCCAACCACTGATTTTGCGCATTAAGTTGACATCTTGGTAAAATCAGCCTTTGAAGATGGAATTATTCACAAAATAGAGGCCTCTATCTATCAAATTCCTTACTTTTATAACTTGCCAAAGATTCATAAAAACCAACAATCCCCTCCAGGTAGATGAATAGTAGCTACAATGGACAGTGTGACTACTGGATTCAGTAAATATATTGACCAATATTTACAGCCACTGGTCCACAGTTACAATCATACATTAGAGATGGCTCACATCTCCTAGAACTTCTTTCTCTATACAAATGGGAATCTTCCTATGTGTGGCTCTCCCTCGATGTGAATATATGTCTATATACCTCTATTCTTCCTCAGTTTGGTTTACTAGCTTTAGATTTTTTTCTTCCCAGTGACCCATTAATCAACCCCAGACAGGCTGCTTTTATTTTGGAAGCAACCAATTTTTGTCTTACTCACAATTATTATAATTTTGATTATTTTTTAAAATTTTAATGGTGACTTCTACTTGCAGTTGCAGGGAACAGCCATGGGGGCCAATTTTACTCCAACCTATGCCAATTTGTTCATGGGATATTGGGAAACAATTGCAACTGGCAACAAAACCTCTTTTCTGCCCACATTGTCTTTTTCGGATGATATATTGATGATATCATTATCATCTGGGATGGATCAGTTGACCTTGTTACTTCCTTTGTTAACCATTGCAATACAAATCCTTATGATTTGTCATTCACATATGTTTCAGATCCCAATAATTTGGCCTTGCTGGACTTAGAATTGGGCCATATAAGAGATATCATCTTTGCCAAAAACTATACCAAGCCCACTGTGGAAAATTCCTTTCTTCACCATAAAAAGCTGTCATTATCCCAAATGGATACAAAATATCCTGATTATACTCAACAGAGCGTATCCCTCAAAAGGAAATTTCTAGATAAGCAATATCCAGAGGAATTGGTTGACAAAGCTTACGAATTATATTCTAAAGGTAAACCCCCCAAAACTGTCCGTTAATCTGGAGATCACTCTACCAGATTCATCACTACTTTTTACTTTTACTATAAACAAATGGAAAAAATTCTTGCTAACCACTGTAACATTTTTCAAAAAGACCCCCACCTTAAGACCATCCTAGACATCCCAGAGTCACCTACCGCAAAACTCCCAATCTCAAAAATAAGATTGCTCCTAGCAAACTTAAACCCACTGACACCAGTCCCAGCTCTATGATCCTGATCTGCATTGTAGGTATGTATCAGTGCCAAAAAGCTCTGTGCAAAACTTGTCACTTTGTTTAACATGGTAAGAACATGGTAAGAAATCCTTCTGCACTAAGAGTAAAACCTGTCCAGACTTCTCATTGAAGCTGAATGTTTTAAAAAACTATGTGCCAGAGAAACTTTCTGGATTTACAATCTTGATGTTCTCTCACCAGGAGGTTTGAATGAGGTAATTGAAATCGCTATTGTGCTCTAGTTACATTAGTGCAGGTCTACATGATGCCATGTTTTACCTTGACTCACAATTGTCTTAATATTACTATAGGAGTCCTTTTCTTCTTCACTTTCTATGGCGGTGGCGGGCTCCACGCTCATGTGAGTATCTGGTAACATAGTATTTAGAGCCAATCTGTTATTCCATTTAATTTATTTATCTACTCGTTTACTGATTATAAAAACCTCTGCTCTATCATGTCTGCTGGGCCTACCATTCACATGTGCATGCATGTATATATGCATATGTGCACATGTGCACATATGTATGCATATGTGTACATGTGTTTGTGACCATGCAACTATGTACACATTATGTATGGCGTATATATACACATTTTTAAATAAAAGCTATAGCAAAACACATTCGTATTTCAGGCCTGCTATCTAGCCCCTCATCATGCCCTCCCCCTCCCTTTTTCCTCTCCCCTTTATATATATATATATATATATATATATATATATATATATATATATATTTACAATTCGTTTTCTATTTCCGCACTGATATAATTGTCTCTTCATATAGAATCTTCAGTACACCTCATAAATGATTATCCACTACTACTTCTTTAACCTATTATCAATAATTAGCTAGATATCATAATTTATATATATATGTATATGATACAATGAACAATAATTTTTATAGTTACTATTTCCATTAGATAATTTGTTTTTTTTTGTAATCAATTGGTTAATTAATGTATTAATTATTATTTTTTTATAATAATTTTTTATAATTTTTATAATATTTTATAATGTATAGAATTTTCATATACTATCTCAAATATATTCATGTCAATTTTCATATATATACAGTTTGTATTGTTATTACAATACAACTGCTTACTATTATTGGTTGTATCATAATTCCCATTGTTATGCTCTGCCTACCTCTTTGGGATACCATATACTGTGTATGATTCTTTCCTTCAGTGTATATATATATATATATATTATGTTAATTTGATGCACATTGACCTATTACCCATTTCACAGTGTCTCCACACACTATCGCTCTACGCATTTGATTTTGACTCCTCCCCCTGTTGTACTATATAAGGCGGTCTATCTACCCCATTCCCTATGCTTAATAAAGGAGCACGGCTGCCACAACATATGCAGCATGCACGCACAGAAACGCGTTGCACCTTTGTGATGTCATTGCCCCACATCACGCTGCCCCATGCATTCCAAGCCTCACTCTGGACTATTCACCCATCTGCAGCAGTTCTCAGCGAGGATCCCATGATCAGCAGAGCTAAGAGCAAAGACTTTGACAGCTCTCGCCTCACTCTACTGGGATATCTTATGTGCCTGCTATATCTCCCACAGAACCAGTGGAAAAGTGGAGAAACTGTCATCAAGTCATCCATCTTGCTCCTGGACATTTTTCATCCCACAGATGTGCTCTTCTTTGCCTTCTACCATGTGAGTTGCTTATTGATTTTACTATTAAAGTGTTTTAATCTCTACACTTAGAGGCACCCCTCTCCTTGTTTTTCTCAGCTTTACTGGAATTTTGGCTTCTGGTCTCATTCGGTGGCAGCCCTAAGTATACAGATCCACTCCCCACCCCATTCTATTTTGGACTATTATGGACTCAATAGGGCTACTTCAGAGGTACTAGTGCTTTGCTCCTTTTACTTGTCTATATATGAGAAATACCCTAGCCAGGTTGTTTGACCACAGGCTCAGCTGACCTCTCTTTGATTAGAGGGTCTTATGAAGTCGGTAAGCCTGTACTTTTTCTTTAGGTGGTGGGGTCACGGCTTGAAGGTTGCAATGGTAGTGTTGGAGGTTCACTCTTTCTAATATTTATGAAAAGACTTCAACTTTGCACTCTCACTTTGCACAATTATTTTCTTTTCTGTATTTGTACTTTATTTTATATGGTTATAACTAAATAGGTAAACTTTATGGACACTTGGATTCATTTCAATTACTTTTTTGAATTTCACTGTTTTGTAGCGTGGCTGTTTTTAACATTATACTAGTTTCTAGTGGAAGTGAGAGTCCTTAAGGGTCTTTTTCTTTTCTATCACGAAAAACTGTTGTTGTCCAGGAAGGAGGACACTTCAAGATCCTGTACATAGAGAGGAAGTTGTGCCTGTTTATAATTTGCAGTTAACATTTTTTGCTATACGGCACTGCGTCACTTTACTTGACAATTGCACGGTCATGGAATATTGTACCCAAACAAAATTGATGTCCTTTTTTCCCCACAGATAGAGCTTTCTTTTTGTTGTATTTGATCACCTCTGTGGTTTTTATTTTTTGCACTATTAACAAAAAAAAGACTGACAATTTTGAAAAAAAACCCAATATTTTTTATCCCCCAAAAAATATAAAAAAAACAATGTATTCATCAGTTTAGGCCAATATGTATTCTTCATTTTTTTGTATAACAAAATCACAATAAACGTATATTGATTGGTTTGAGCAAAAGTTATAGCGTCTACAAACTATGTATTGTTTTTACTGGTAAAGGCGGCAAACTGCAATTTTTAGCAGGACTGCGACATTGCGGAGGACAAATCTGACCCCAAGTGTACAAGTGTATTTATACACACAATGTATAAATGACACTGGCAGGGAAGGGGTTAACATTAGGGGGAGATCAAGGGGTTAACTGTGTTCCCTGGGTGTGTTCTAACTGTGTGGGGATGAGCTTACTGGGACAACACAGTCATCTGTTCCTGATAACTAGGAACAGCAGATCTCAGTATTGTCCCCTGTCTATATAAACAAGGTGGATCACCGTTCTGCCTCTCTGTATCGCAATCGCCATGGGCGTGCTCCCACCCACTGTAGCTAATGCACAGACCGATGTACAGGTACGTTGGTTCACGCAGCTGGGCCGCCCTGCCACAATATATGTGCGGTGAGTGGTCGGGAAGTGGTTAAGCTGGGCCAGAATTCCAATTTCCCATCCAAGTCATTACCTCTAATTAAACAGCAAAAAACAAGCTCATCCAGGGGTCTCAAACTGGCGGCCCTCCAGCTGTTGCAAAACTTCAAGTCCCATCATGCTTCTACCTGTGGGAGTCACGTTTGTAACTGTCAGTCTTGCAATGCCTCATGGGACTTGTAGTTTCGCAACAGCTGGAGGAAAAGTGAAAGTACTGAAGGTACTGAAGCGCTGATATGAATACTTAAATAAATAATTTAAAGGATGGCCAAATGATTAAGCTGCGACCATTGTATAGTGTTCAGACACTGTGATAAAAAAGCATGTGTAATAATAGTGCGCTGCAATCAACCCTCTATATGCACACAAACAAAATTAAAATAAATTAAAATACTAATGGTGCTCAGTGCAATACTATAAAACCTGTGCTATGTGTAATAAGTAACCTAGTAAATCCTAGGACATATAGAATAAATATAGAACCAAATTAGGAGACCTAATTGTAGTGATTGCAAAATATGTATCGGGTGATATGATGTGATCGGGTCTATTAATGGGTGTATAGATGTAGAGTGGGTATGATAATTAATATTTAGGTATTATTATAATGATGATATAAGTACTCTTCCGCAGCAACCCAATTCTTCCAGAGAGATGCACTTTATTGACTTCCAACACAGAACAAAGTCCAAAGTCCACAGATGACAAAGAAATCCGACAGAGGAAATATAATTCAGAAACCCATCTCCTAGGTCTGTGTCTTCCCAGCCATACACAGACAAGCCTCACCCAAAACTATAGACTGAATGCCGTGTTATATTCACCAGGCATTGAATGGCTGAGCAATTTGATTGGCCGTTTCAATTTAGGACTTTGATAAGCTTTAGTCTATCAAACAGACAACAACCCCCAGCCGTGAACAGCCGTGAACCACCCCAATTTGCACTCCCGCATATCAACATCAACAAGTCCCCTTTAGATATATTAATTAGATAAACAGAACACCCTTTTGAGCCCTTGGAATACCTACATTCCTGCATATCAACAAGCCCCTTAGATATATTAGCCCCATAGGAGGGAGCCTCCGCTAGGCCAACCCAAAACACTCCTTGATCCCATTGTTACCCCCTCAAGTCTAATTACCATCAATAAATACTTCTTCTATGGTCCTTTAAACAATGTACCCTTTGAAATGTTCAATTAGGTTAACAGCCCAGACCTCACACCCCTAGGTAGACTTGCATAAGATTAACACATCAAAGGATCTTCAACTGTTATCTTAAAATTGAGTTGGCTTGGACAACCATTGTCAATCTGGCCTGGTCAACATTGACTGCATGTGTACATACACACAACAATGTCCCACATAAATCGGTGAACATATTACAACATATACAACACTAATGACACCCCCAAAAACTGTAAAAATATCCACAGATGCTAATTAGTCTATGAAATGATAGCTTGTCCAGAGAATGACTTTGAAATAGACATTACAATGATTCGGCGGCAGTTTAAACCAAACAGCTCCTCCTACTAACTTCCATTCCGTTAGGGATAATCAGCTGTTTTCTCCTGGTAATCCTCTTGTTTATCCTCATTGGGTATGGGTATTCACATGTAACAAGAGAAATGCATCATTGCGCAGTGAACAAAACTAGGAAGGTATATAGGAAAAACAGCATGTCTACTCACATTTGCTGAGATAAACCAAGGCTTAAAATGCAAATAGTCATACGCCTAGCGCAATATATCCTCTCGCCGCATCTACAGTGCTTGCTGACATGCGCACTGGATGTTGTCACTGGCTCCTCCCGACGCGTTGTGTAACCTTGAAAAAGTCACGTGACATGTGTCACCTTGTGTCACCTTGAAAAAGTCACGTGACATGTGACACAACACGTCGGGAGGAGCCAGTGACGACAGCCAGTGCGCATGTCAGCAAGCACTGTAGATGCTGTGAGAGGAAATATTGCACTAGGCGTCTGACTATTTGCATTTTGAGCCTTGGTTTATCTCAGCAAATGTGAGTGGACATGCTGTTTTTCCTATATACCTTCCTAGTTATGTTCACTGCGCAATGATGCATTTCTCTTGTTACATGTGAATACCCATACTCAATGAGGATAAACAAGAGGATTAGCAGGAGAAAACAGCTGATTATCCCTAACGGAATGGAAGTTAGTAGGAGGAGCTGTTTGGTTTAAACTGCCGGTGAATCATTGTAATGTCTATTTCAAAGTCATTTTTTGGACAGGCTATCATCTCATAGACTCATTAGCATCTGTGGATATTTTTACAGTTTTTGGGGGTGTCATTAGGTCTCCTAATTTGGTGCTGTTGTTCTATATGTCCTAGGATTTACTAGGTTTCTTATTACACAGAGCACAGGTTTTATTGTATTGCACTGAGCACCATTAGTATTTTAATTTATTTTCATTTTGTTTGTGTGCATATAGAGGGTTGATTGCAGCGCACTATTATTACACATACTTTTTTGCAACAGCTGGAGGGCAGCCAGTTTGAGACCCCTGTCATAGACTGTTCCTTATGTCTGGATGAGATTGAAAGATGTTTGCCTCCTGACTGTGCAGAAGTGGGGAAGCCAGTTATCAGCAGTCCCTGCAGGGGTAGGGCTACACTATTATGCACCTTTACAGCCTCATAGAGGAAAAAATTATACATACAACTACAGCCATGCACTTCCTGAGATTGTGAAGCTCCTAGCAGCCATTTTTATTTAGAGTCATGGCTCATTTCAATCCATCTCAGGTTTTGTTCATGGATTTAACCAACCCACAATGTCCAGAGTGTTTATGCAGGTAAATAATGCCATCATTGACCTTGTGCCTCATTACATCCACTTTCTATAAACAGAACAAGAATTGGGGGATATCGAGGTGGCTTTTTTACAGGCAGGATGGCTTCCCAAATGTCCTGAGTAGCATTGAATGCACTCATGTGGCTTTGTGGGCATCCAAGGGAAGGGAAGTTGCCTTCAGGAACCGCAAACAGGACCATTCCATTAATCATTACGCCACTAGAGCAATATTTAAATAAAGTTTCACACATATAAAAATCTGCATTTTTGTCAATAAAATTACCTAGAACCCCTAGAGCATTATATATGTTCTGAAAGCAGAGGACAATAAAAAGATAGTTTTATAATATATATATATATATATATATATATATATATATATATATATATATATGTATATATATATATATATATATATATATATATATATATATATATATATATATATATATATATATATATTCAATTTTATATTGATACGTTGGTATTTGCGCAACTGTTTAGTAAATGCATATTTTCAGGAAAAAGTATAATAAAAAGAATTTTAGTGCAAACACACACAATATAATAACCAATCTTTCGGAAATATATAAAAGATTGGGTTGCATCAAGTAAATTGATACCAAACATGTCAAAAATTAAAATTGCGTGCACTCATGATATCACGAAAATTATGGTACCCAAAATCTCCATAGGTGATGCTTTAACCACCTCAATACAAGACACTTTTACCCCCTTCCTGCTCACGCCAATTTTCAGCTTTCAGCGCTCTCACAATTTGAATGACAATTACTCAGTCATGCAACAATGCACCCAAACAAAATTTGTATCACTTTTTTTGAGACAGATAACACTTTATTTTGGTGGTATTTAATCAACACTGCGTTTTTAATTTTTTGTGATATAAGCACAAAAATGCTGAAAATTATGAAAAAAAAAAGCTTTTATTTAGTTTCTATTATTACATTTTGCAAATAAGTAATTTTTCTTCATAAATTTAGGCCAAAATGGTAAAAGATATCCCAAATCAATGTATAATATTTAGTCTGTGTGAAAGTTATAGAGTCTACAAGCTATGGTACATATCATTGAAAATTGATCAATTGTGATGTACTAACTGCCTATCTCATTTCTTGAGGTCCGAAAATGCAGGGAAAGCACAAATACCCCCCAAATGGCCCCTTTTTGGGAAGTAGAAAGTCCAAGGTATTTAGTAAGAAGCATGGTGAGTTTTTTGAAGTTGTAATTTTTTCCCACAATTCTTTGGAAAATTAAGAATTTAAATAATCTTTTTTTTCACACAATTGTCATATTAACAGCTACTTCTCACACACGACCTAAGCATACTTGCAATTGCCCCATGGAATACATTCTACTACTCCTCCTGAGTATAGGGACACCACATGTGTGAGACTTTTTCACAGCCTAGCCACATAGAGAGGCCCAAGGCATTCTAGGGGCATAAGTTACATATCTACTTACCTGACTACCTATCACATTTTTGGAGGCCCTGGAGCATTAGGAGAGCAGAAACATCCACAAAATGACCAGATTTAGGAAAGCAAACACCCCAACATATTTTCTGAGAGGCATAATGAGTCTTTTGAACATGTGTGTGCATGTATGTGTATGTATGCATGTGTGTGTGCATATGTATGTGTGTGTGCATGTATGTTTATGTGTGTGCATGTATGTATATGTGTGTGCATGTATGTGTATATATGCATGTGTGTGTGCATATGTATGTATGTGAGTGTGCATGTATGTGTATGTGCATGTGTTTATCAGTGGCGGTGCATCCATAAGGGCACACGGGCACTGCCCCCTCTCTCCAGCCACCCCCCCTATGACCAATGGATAGATTCATGCATAGCATGAATCTATCAATGGCTACTGCTGCCACCCCCATATTTAGGTGTCCGGTCCCTTTTAGCGCGCCTGAATTACAGCAGGGGGGGTTTGAAGCACATGATTAGAGCCATAGGCTCTAATAGGCTTCAAAATAGGTGAACTGCGAGTGCCATGCTTGGCACTGACAATCCACCCAGGTGTGTTAGAAAAGCGAATTAACATTCACTTTCTTAACTCTGAACCGCCTCTCCACCAATCAGGTGTGCGGGTCTGTTACCCATCACCTGATTGGCTTAAAGGATAGGCACGGTTTTTGGATGCCTATCAGGAGGAAAGGACGGGAGATGAGGACGGCAGGAGATGCATGGAGGACCCCGCTCGTGGCCGTCACCCGCTGCACCACCGAGACAGGGTAAGTGCCGGGCAGACGGCGAGCGGGCATGGGGGGTGGGGGATTCACAGTGGCAGCATTCGATGGCACAGTTGCAGCATTTGATGGCACACTGGCAGCATTTAATGGGCACACTGGTGGCATTTAATGGGCACACTGGCCTCATTCGATGGCACAGTTGCAGCATTTAATGACACACTGGCAGCATTTAATGGGCACAGTGGCGGCATTTGATGGCACAGTGGCAGCATTTGATGGCACAGTTGCGGCATTTGATGGCACAGTGGCAGACTTCAATGGGCACAGTGTCAGCATTTGGCCACAGTAGCAGCGTTTGATGGACACACTGGTGGCATTTGATGGCACAGTGGCAGAGTTTGATGGGCACAGTGGCGGCGTTTGATGGGCACAGTGGCGGCGTTTGATGGGCACAGTGGCGGCGTTTGATGGGCACAGTGGCAGAGTTTAATGGGCACAGTGGCTGCAATTGATGGGCACAGTGGCTGCAATTGATGGGCACGGTGGCTGCAACTGATGTTTTTTTTTTTCTGAATTTTTCAGTTTGCTTGCGCCCCCCTAAAAATTTTGAGCACCAGCCACCACTGGTTTATATATGCGTGCATATGTGCATTTATATATATATATATATATATATATATATATATATGTGTGTATTTTTATATATGTGTGTGTGTTTACATGTATGTATGCACATTTTAGGTATACGCTTTTAATCCTGACCCCCTATACCTGTACAATCAGAACCGATTTTTTAATTTTTTTTGCTTGTTAATAGTATAGTTCACAGATCCATGCTCAGATCCCTTTTCAGAGGCATTTGACAGCCGGTAAAGAGGTAATATGTTGCCTACTAGGGATGAGCCGAACACCCCCCTGTTCGGTTCGCACCAGAACATGCGAACAGGAAAAAAGTTCGCTCGAACACGCGAACACCGTTAAAGTCTATGGGACACGAACATGAATAATCAAAAGTGCTAATTTTAAAGGCTTATATGCAAGTTATTGTCATAAAAAGTGTTTGGGGACCTGGGTCCTGCCCCAGGGGACATGGATCAATGCAAAAAAAAGTTTTAAAAACGGACGTTTTTTCAGGAGCAGTGATTTTAATAATGCTTAAAGTCAAACAATAAAAGTGTAATATCCCTTTAATTTTCGTAGCTGGGGAGTGTCTATAGTATGCCTGTAAAGGGGCGCATGTTTCCCATGTTTAGAACAGTCTGACAGCAAAATGACATTTGAAAGGAAAAAACCCATTTAAAACTACCCGCGGCTATTGCATTGCCAACAATACACATAGAAGTTCATTGATAAAAACGGCATGGGAATTCCCCACAGGGAAACCCGAACCAAAATTTAAAAAAAAATGACGTGGGAGTCCCCCTTAATATCCATACCAGACCTGAAGGGCATGTTGAGGGCATGTGGCCTGGTACGGTTCAGGAGGGGGGGGCCGCACTCTCATCCCCCCTCTTTTCCTGCGGCCTGCCAGGTTGCGTGATCGGATAAGGGTCTGGTATGGATTTTTGGGGGGACCCCACGCCTTTTTTTTTTTTTTTTTTGGCCGGGGTTCCCCTTAATATCCATACCAGACCTGAAGGGCCTGGTATGGAATTTAGGGGGACTCCCACGTCATTTTTTTTTTTAAATTTTGGTTCGGGGTTTCCCTGTGTGGAATTCCCAAGCCGTTTTTATCAATGAACTTCTATGTGTATTGTCGGCAATGTAATAGCCGCGGGTAGTTTTAAATGGGTTTTTTCCTTCCAAATGTCATTTTGCTGTCAGACTGTTCTAAACACGGGAAACATGCACCCCTTTACAGGCATACTATAGACACCCCCCAGGTACGAAATTTAAAGGGATATTACACTTTTATTGTTTGACTTTAAGCATTATTAAAATCACTGCTCCTGAAAAAACGGCCCTTTTTAAAAGTTTTTTTTGCATTGATCCATGTCCCCTGGGGCAGGACCCGGATCCCCAAACACTTTTTATGACAATAACTTGCACATAAGCCTTTAAAATTAGCACTATTGATTTCTCCCATAGACTTTTAAAGGGTGTTCTGTGGCATTCGAATTTGCCACGAACACCCCAAATTGTTCGCTGTTCGGCGAACTTGCGAACAGCTAATGTTCGAGTCGAACATGAGTTCGACTCGAAATCGAAGCTCATCCCTATTGCCTACTGACCGCCTGTTTTAACCTCTTAAATACATCATCACTATACTGCAACTGCATGCAATGCACACAGTTGCAGGATGGTTGCAGTGCAGCCCCATTCACCTAGGGGTGTACTTCAAGGGTGCCCTGACTGGAAAAAGATTGAGAAACACTGACATAGAGGAACCGATCTCTCCATTTTCCTCCTGCGGCCACTGAATGCCTGTGGGAGGGAGAGGAGGAGAAGCGGGGGGAATGGAGAAATCGGTTACTTTATATGCAGCCACCCACTTGTGACCGGGCCCTGGTGTTCCACCATCAGGCTCGGAGGAAAGAGCCCTGTCCGGGGATCAGGGGGGCCCCTCCATGGTTTCTTGCATCAGGGCCCTGAAGGTTCTAGTTACTCCACTGACACAATGCTATGTTCACTGGCTAGGTTGAGGCTGTTAATTTTGTGTTTTATTTTTTGGGGCATGCATACTACCCACTGATGACCTGGCATCTCCAAGCTGTGGCAGAATATTGCTACAACAAGGCCTTACAGAGAACCCAGGCTAATGTGGAGAACACACATTAGGCCCGTAGACGTGGTGTATCTGGATTTTTCAAAAGCATTTGACACAGTTCCAACTTATTACGTTTGTTTACTGTACAAAATAAGGTCTGTTGGCATGGACCATAGGGTGAGTACATGGATTGAAAACTGGCTACAAGGGCAAGTTCAGAGGGTGGTGATAAATGGGGAGTACTCGGAATGGTCAGGGGTGGGTAGCGGGGTTCCCCAGGGTTCTGTGTTGGGACCAATCCTATTTAATTTGTTCATAAACGACCTGGAGGATGGGATAAACAGTTCAATCTCTGTATTTGCAGACGATACTAAGCTAAGCAGGGCAATAACATCTACGCAGGATGTGGAAACCTTGCAAAAAGATCTGAACAAATTAATGGGGTGGGCAACTACATGGCAGATGAGGATCAATGTAGAAAAATGTAAAATAATGCATTTGGGTGGTAAAAATATGAATGCAATCTATACACTGGGGGGAGAACCTCTGGGGGAATCTAGGATGGAAAAGGACCTGGGGATCCTAGTAGATGATAGGCTCAGCAATGGCATGCAATGCCAATCTGCTGCTAACAAAGCAAACAGAATATTGGCATGCATTAAAAAGGGATCAACTCCAGAGATAAAACGATAATTCTCCCACTCTACAAGACTCTTGTCCGGCCGCACCTATAGTATGCTGTCCAGTTCTGGGCACCAGTCCTCAGGAAGGATGTACTGGAAATGGAGCGAGTACACAGAAGGGCAACAAAGCTAATAAAGGATCTGGAGGATATTAGTTATGAGGAAAGGTTGCGAGCACTGAACTTATTCTCTCTGGAGAAGAGACGCTCGAGAGGGGATATGATTTCAATATACAAATACAGTACTGGTGACTAGGGATGAGCTTCGAGTTCGAGTCGAACTCATGTTCGACTCGAACATTGGCTGTTCGCAAGTTCGTCGAACAGCGAACAATTTGGGGTGTTCGCGGCAAATTCGAATGCCGCAGAACACCCTTTAAAAGTCTATGGGAGAAATCAAAAGTGCTAATTTTAAAGGCTAATATGCAAGTTATTGTCATAAAAAGTGTTTGGGGACCCAGGTCCTGCCCCAGGGGACATGGATCAATGCAAAAAAAAGTTTTAAAAACGGCCGTTTTTTCAGGAGCAGTGATTTTAATAATGCTTAAAGTCAAACAATAAAAGTGTAATATCCCTTTAAATTTCGTACCTGGGGGGTGTCTATAGTATGCCTATAAAGGGGCGCATGTTTCCTGTGTTTAGAACAGTCTGACAGCAAAATGACATTTTGAAGGAAAAAACTCATTTAAAACTACCCGCGGCTATTGCATTGCCGACAATACACATAGAAGTTCATTGATAAAAACGGCATGGGAATTCCCCAAAGGGGAACCCCGAACCAAAATTTAAAAAAAAAATGACGTGGGAGTCCCCCTAAATTCCATACCAGGCCCTTCAGGTCTGGTATGGATATTAAGGGGAACCCCGGACAAAATTTTAAAAAAAAAATGACGTGGGGTTCCCCCTAAATTCCATACCAGTCCCTTCAGGTCTGGTATGGATTTTAAGGGGAACCCCGCGCCAAAAAAAAAAAAAAATGGCGTGGGGTCCCCCAAAAATCCATACCAGACCCTTATCCGAGCACGCAACCTGGCAGGCCGCAGGAAAAGAGGGGGGGACGAGAGTGCGGCCCCCCCCTCCTGAACCGTACCAGGCCACATGCCCTCAACATTGGGAGGGTGCTTTGGGGTAGCCCCCCAAAACAACTTGTCCCCATGTTGATGAGGACAAGGGCCTCATCCCCACAACCCTGGCCGGTGGTTGTGGGGGTCTGCGGGCGGGGGGCTTATCGGAATCTGGAAGCCCCCTTTAATAAGGGGACCCCCAGATCCCGGCCCCCCCCTGTGTGAAATGGTAAGGGGGTACTTACCCCTACCATTTCACTAAAAAACTGTCAAAAATGTTAAAAATGACAAGAGACAGTTTTTGACAATTCCTTTATTTAAATACTTCTTCTTTCTTCTATCTTCCTTCATCTTCTGGTTCTTCTGGCTCTTCTGGTTCTTCCTCCGGCGTTCTCGTCCAGCATCTCCTCCGCGGCGTCTTCTATCTTCTTCTCCTCGGGCCGCTCCGCACCCATGGCATGGGGGGAGGCTCCCGCTCTTCTCTTCTTCTTCATCTTCTTCTCTTCTTCTTTTCTTCTCTTCTTCATTTTCTTCTCCGGGCCGCTCCTCACACATGCTAGCATGGCGGGAGGCTCCCGCTGTGTGACGGCGCTCCTCGTCTGACAGTTCTTAAATAACGGGGGGCGGGGCCACCCGGTGACCCCGCCCCCCTCTGACGCACGGTGACTTGACGGGACTTCCCTGTGATGTCACGGGGAATGCCACAGGGAAGTCCCATCATGTCCCGTGCGTCAGAGGGGGGCGGGGTCACCGGGTGGCCCCGCCCCCCGTTATTTAAGAACTGTCAGACGAGGAGCGCCGTCACACAGCGGGAGCCTCCCTTCATGCCAGCATGGATGCGGAGCGGCCCGGAGAAGAAAATGAAGAAGAGAAGAAGAGAAGAAGAGAAGAAGATGAAGAAGAAGAGAAGAGCGGGAGCCTCCCCCCATGCCATGGGTGCGGAGCGGCCCGAGGAGAAGAAGATAGAAGACGCCGCGGAGGAGATGCTGGACGAGAACGCCGGAGGAAGAACCAGAAGAACCAGAAGAACCAGAAGATGAAGGAAGATAGAAGAAAGAAGAAGTATTTAAATAAAGGAATTGTCAAAAACTGTCTCTTGTCATTTTTAACATTTTTGACAGTTTTTTAGTGAAATAGTAGGGGTACTTTTGTACCCCCTTACCATTTCACACAGGGGGGGGGCCGGGATCTGGGGGTCCCCTTGTTAAAGGGGGCTTCCAGATTCCGATAAGCCCCCCGCCTGCAGACCCCCACAACCACCGGCCAGGGTTGTGGGGATGAGGCCCTTGTCCTCATCAACATGGGGACAAGGTGTTTTGGGGGGCTACCCCAAAGCACCCTCCCAATGTTGAGGGCATGTGGCCTGGTACGGTTCAGGAGGGGGGGGCCGCACTCTCGTCCCCCCCTCTTTTCCTGCGGCCTGCCAGGTTGCGTGCTCGGATAAGGGTCTGGTATGGATTTTTGGGGGGACTCCACGCCGTTTTTTTTTTTTTTTTTTTGGCGCGGGATTCCCCTTAAAATCCATACCAGACCTGAAGGGTCTGGTATGGAATTTAGGGGGAACCCCACGTCATTTTTTTTTTTAAATTTTGGCCGGGGTTCCCCTTAATATCCATACCAGACCTGAAGGGCCTTGTATGGAATTTAGGGGGACTCCCACGTCATTTTTTTTTTTAATTTTGGTTCGGGGTTCCCCTTTGGGGAATTCCCATGCCGTTTTTATCAATGAACTTCTATGTGTATTGTCGGCAATGCAATAGCCGCGGGTAGTTTTAAATGAGTTTTTTCCTTCAAAATGTCATTTTGCTGTCAGACTGTTCTAAACACAGGAAACATGCGCCCCTTTACAGGCATACTATAGACACCCCCCAGGTACGAAATTTAAAGGGATATTACACTTTTATTGTTTGACTTTAAGCATTATTAAAATCACTGCTCCTGAAAAAACGGCCGTTTTTAAAACTTTTTTTTGCATTGATCCATGTCCCCTGGGGCAGGACCCAGGTCCCCAAACACTTTTTATGACAATAACTTGCATATTAGCCTTTAAAATTAGCACTTTTGATTATTCATGTTCGTGTCCCATAGACTTTAACGGTGTTCGCGTGTTCGAACAAACTTTTTTCCTGTTCGCATGTTCTGGTGCGAACCGAACAGGGGGGTGTTCGGCTCATCCCTACTGGTGACCCTACAATAGAAATAAAACTTTTTCGCAGAAGAGAGTTTAACAAGACTTGTGGCCACTCATTAAAATTAGAAGAAAAGAGGTTTAACCTTAAACAACGTAGAGGGTTCTTTACTGTAAGAGCGGCAAGAATGTGGAATTCCCTTCCACAGGCGGTGGTCTCAGCGGGGAGCATCGATAGTTTCAAGAAACTATTAGATAAGCACATAAATGAATGCAACATACAGGGATATACAATGTAATACTGACACATAATCACACATAGGTTGGACTTGATGGACTTGTGTCTTTTTTCAACCTCGCCTACTATGTAACTATGTAACTATGTCATATAAAATCTTTTCTCTGTTGGCCAAGCATCTCCAAGTTTCCAAGTCTCCAAGCATCTATATTCACCATAAAATGCTGTCATTATGGCCTGCTGTGTCCTGCACTACATCTGCCTACACCACTGAGATTACCATCAGCTTATAGAGAACAGGGAGTCAGGGATGCACCAATTGCCATTCCAATTAAGCCAGATTGCCAACTTCTTCCAATGTATTTCTTTGAAGCATTTCATGTTAGACATTTACATATACCAAACACACACCTTTTGGAGTAGCTATGCTACTTTATTAGAATTGAGTCACCACACAAAAATGTTATTCTTTTTTTTCTTTTTTTCTTAATCTTACTTTCTATTTTATTATTTACTATCTCCCTTTGCTGTTGTTTACATTCATACAGTATTGCTAGCTGTATATTGCAATTGATTTTAAAAAAAGCTTAATTTTTTATACTGAATCTTGCAGTATCAATTTGCCTAATTTGGTGTGTCAGTTGGGCTGAGGTTGTTCTCAGAATCAAGGCAGAGGAACAGAGAACACAATCTACAAAGTGCCCCCTGGGGGGTAGTGATACAGTAAAAAGAAATTGGCAGGTATTTGGATTAGCATCATGTTTGCAAAGCAAACAGCAGGTGGGGTAAAAAAATCTATTTGAATTACATTTACCCACCCTAGCCACATAAATGTTGCTTTATTCATTATGTTTTTTTAAAAAACGTAAAACAAGCTTTTTATATCAGGGCAATTAGAAATAGCCCTGAAGATGTTAAAAAGGAGCCCGCAGTTTCACTTTCTGACACAACATGCAAATGCAAAAAAAGCAAACTTCACCGCTTCTCCCGGTGGACTTCATATGATGTCATGGACTTTGGGCGGAGATATCTGAATGATGCCTGCAGCTACAGGCATCATCCAGATATCTTTTTTTTTCAGCCAGTGATTCCCTACAGTGTAAAAGCCATCTTAGTCACTGTTTAGCTTGATTGTTTTAAAGGAGGTGGGAGGGGATGTCCCACTTCTCCCACCGAACTCCGGTGTTTCTCCAGGCTTTCCTGTGCGATTGGGGAGCTGGAGAATGGATCCAGCGGCTGCGCCAGTTTACCATAGAGCTGGCCGGGGACCAGATGCCAGAAGCAACATCATAATGTTACTTGCAGCTCTGGCAGATGTAAACACTGGTTTTCCCCTAATCATCTTTCAGGACAGCCACCTGAGAGAGCTTGGCTCCTCCCCTCTGTAGGAAACACCTGCGCCAGACTTTTTATAAATTTCCTCCTCCCCTGCTGGCTCCTCAGTTATTTGTGTTTTCTCCAGAGGGGAGACACCAGTGGAACCAAGCCAGGAGAGTCAGGAGGCTTAGGCAGTTGTCCTAAAAGGGAGCAGAGGCTCCTTGGGCAGTCCAGGGGAACAAACTAACTTGGAGGAGGATTTGTCACCCCGCATCCCTGAGTGCAGATGGAGGTTGGGGGGCTCCTTTTCAGTACCGAGCGTGGTAACAGGAGGTGCAGGCCAAGACGTCCTATACCCTCAGCAGCATGTAAGCACTGGCAGTGTAATCACGCCAGGTATTGGGACCGCATGGCGCCTGTGGCGGGTGACGTCACGTCTGGCGAAGGGGGCGTGTACTTCCGGGTTCGCGGCTTCCGGTTCCAGCCGCGAATCATGAAAAGGTGCCAGGCATGGGCTGGAGAGGAGCCGCACATGCTGTAGAGACAGCAAAGGCTCAGGTGGTGACACCATAATGCCGGACGCAGAAGGTAGAGACCAGACTGCAGCTCCAGCAGAGACCAGCTCCAGCCATGTTAAGGTAAGGGGGACCTAGGGTGGAACTTCCCTGGCCTGAACCCACCGCCCCCCCACCCCCCCTCCAACAAATAGAGGGGCAGGGTAGGTAAAGTGCCCTCTGGTGTCAGAGGGTGGTTCATGGGGCCCCTGGTGAGGTAAGCCCACATGAAAAACGCTGTGCACCTGCAGTTTTTCAGGAGAAGATTACGGTAGTGTTAATCTGTGGGTTTTTTCTTTTATATCGTTTCAGAAAACAGACAAAGCCAGGCCCTCTCACAACTCAAAGAGGAGGTGCCCTTCCTGTAAAAATACACTTAAAGATTCCTGGGGGAAAGCATTGTGTAAGGAATGTATTAACAAACTAGTACAGGAACATTCCACTGAGCAGGGCAGTGATTTAGCAGCTTCTGTTAAGGAACTATGAAATACCTTTGAATCCTTTAAAACCTTCTTTGAAGGGTTTCAGATCTCACAGCTGCAGACTGCTCCTCCTACAGTACAAACAACACTACCAAAAATACAAGCACTACCCTCTACTAGTGCAGGCACTGCATCAGCCCCTTGAGAGGAGGCAGAAGAGGAGCCTGACAATGCAGTGTCCGGCTCCCAAGAATCAGAAGGGGAGGCCCTGGAAGGAGATTCCAGGAAACCCTCCCCTTACAAGCTCTCATTGGAAGAGGTTGACCATCTTCTGGGAGCCATTCATACCACATTAGGTATATAAACTGAGAAGAAACCTTTATCCCTGCATGATCAAATGTATGAGGGTTTAGGGGAACAGGAAAAGAAGAATTTTCCCGTTCATGAAGTATTAGTGGAGGCAATTAAGAAAGAGTGGCAGGAACCAAAAAGAAAGCCATTCTTTTCTAAAGCCTTAAAAAGACGGTTTCCATTTTCAGATGATAAATAATCAGTATGGAATAAAACCCCGAAGCTAGATGCAGCGTTCTCACAAGTATCGAGACATACGGACCTAGCTTTTGAGGATATGGGGGTCTAATCTGAAGCAATGGATAAGAGGATGGACACCCTGTTAAGGAAGTCATGGGACTCCACAGTGGGAAGCCTAAAGCCAGCCATGGCAGTCACGGTAGTGGCCAGAAATGTAGAATTCTGGTTGAACCAGATTCAGACGCACATCGAGGAAGGAACTGCAAAGGAGCAGATTTTATCCTCTTTTCCCACTCTTCTGCGAGGCATCGTGTATATCGCGGATGCATCAGCAGAACTGGTACGCATGGCAGCAAACTCCACAAGGAGGGCCCTTTGGCTAAAAACATGGCAAGGTGATTGCGCATCTAAAGCCAAACTCTGCGGGATCCCACTTTCAGGGGACCTGCTGTTCGGGCAGTACAGCGGACAAAAAGAAAGCGTTTCCGCTGAAACTAAAAGCAACCTGGAGTCAGCCACACCAGAATAAAAGGAAGCAGAGGGGGGACACAAAATCCCGTTTCTCAGCACCCAAGGCAGAAAACCAAAAAAGACCTTGGATCCAGAGAGGGAGGGCAAGGGAGGAGTGATTTTTCATCCTTCTGAACAAGCCAAAAATAAACAATGACAAGGTAGTCCCAGTGGGAGGAAGACTGGGGGCCTTCCTCCCGCAATGGGAAGGGATATCCTCCAGTCAGTTTATTTTAAGAACAGTAAGAGAGGGGTATTACCTGGAATTCTCAAGTTCACCCCCAAACAGATTGTACACCACCAAGCTTCCAAAGAACAGGGAAAAAGCCAGAGGGTTAATGAGTTCCATAACGGATCTCAGGAAACAAGGTGTAATAATCAAGGTACCAAGAGAAGAAAGAGGGTAGGGTTTCTACTCCCATATATTCGGAGTACAAAAACCCTCGGGAAAAGTCAGACCAATTCTCAACCTCAAACCCTTAAATCTATTCATAACTTACAAAAGATTCAGAATGGATTCCATATACTCAGTGAAGGCCCTGTTACCATCAAGCTGTTATATGG
Source organism: Aquarana catesbeiana (assembly GCF_042186555.1). Classification (NCBI taxonomy): domain Eukaryota; kingdom Metazoa; phylum Chordata; class Amphibia; order Anura; family Ranidae; genus Aquarana; species Aquarana catesbeiana. The sequence continues at coordinate 269,967,800 of NC_133328.1, read as the reverse complement.
TCTCCCTGGATTTAAAAGATGCGTACCTACACATACCCATACACCAAAATTGCCAAAAGTTTCTAAGATTAGCAATAGAAACAGGGAAAGAAACCCTACACCTTGAATTCTGAGCTCTATCCTTCGGCCTCTCTTCCTCACCAAGAATTTTTACAAAAATTCTGACAGAAGCTCTGGCACCATTACGACTAAAGGGCATATCCATCATTGCCTATTTAGACGACCTTCTCCTTTTTGCAGACTCCCCCGGGAGATTGCTAGAAAACCTAGAATACACATGGACTTTCCTGGAAAGTCTAAGTTGGTTGATAAGTGTAGAGAAATTCAATCTACAACCCACTCAACAAATAAAGTATTTGGGGTATATAATATATTCAGTGCAACAAAGGATATTCCTACCCAAGGAGAAGATAGAAAAAATCCAAAGAGAAATAAAAAGAATACAGACCAATTTACCATATTCAATAAGAAAAATCATGTCGACGTTGGGGTTGCTAACATCAGCAATTCCAGTGGTACAATGGGCAAGTCTACATTTTCGGCCATTACAGATGTTCCTATTAAGGATATGGGATCACAAGCAGGAATCACTGGATACACAAGTGTTTATACCAGCAGGGGTAAAAAAGACCCTATGGTGGTGGAGAAGAGCAGAAAATGTAAACAAAGGAAGGCTATGGATCCTACCTATTTCCCAAACTCTAACCACAGAAGCAAGTGGCGCAGGGTGGGGAGCACATTTAAACTCCCAAATCGCACAAGGGACTTGGGGAAAGGAGGAGAGGACAAGGTCGTCCAATTGGAAAGAGTTGAAGACAGTATGGTTTGCGCTTCAATTCTTCCACAGAGAGTTGAAGGGACATCATGTACAGGTCAGGTCCAACAACTCATCGGTAATCGCCTACATAAACAGACAAGGGGGAACCAAAAGCTGAGCCCTGTGGTCTTTAGCAAAGGAAATCCTGAGCTGGGGAGAGGAAAACATACTCTCGTTATCAGCAGACCACTTAAAAGGGGATTTAAACAAAGTGGCAGATTTCCTCAGCAGGAAGAGAGTGAGAGAAGGTGATTGGGTGCTAAAATAAAAGGTATTCCAGCAGATTACAAAAAAATGGGGAACACCTCAGGTGGACTTATTTGCATCAAGAGAAAGCAGGAAAGTTCAAGCATTCTTTTCCCTGAGAAGAGAAGATGGAGCTCTCGGGGTAGATGCATTAGCACAAAATTGGACGTTCAAGAGATGTTATGCTTTTCCCCCACCGGTATTAATACCAGCAGTGATAAGAAAATTGCTTACAGAGAACACATCTCTGATTCTCATAGCACCTCACTGGCCCAGGAGACAGTGGTTCTCTATGCTCAAAGAACTCTCCATAGAGCCCCCCTGGTTGTTACCAGTCCAGGAAGACCTACTTTCACAGGGACCAGTGTACTGTCACCGGGTAGAAAGGTGGAATTTAGCCGCCTGGTATCTGAGGAGCAGCTGTTAAAAGCAAAGGGGTTCTCAAGCCATTTAATAGAGACACTGCTGAAAAGCAGAAAGGTTGAGACACGGATTATCTATCAAAGTATGGAAATGTTTTAGCAGATGGTGCACAGAAAACAACTTCAAAACACAAAGCTCAATGGCAGTCTTAGAGTTTCTACAGAGTGATGTAAATAAAGGCCTAAGTCTCAGTACGCTAAAGAGTCAGGTGTCAGCACTGTCAGTTTACCAGGAAAACCGCTTAGCACCAGATCCATGGATAATCAGACTCTTTAGATCCGTGAGCAGGCAGAGGCGGATACAGAGTTCAGCCTTTCCAAAATGGGACCTGTCATTAGTGCTGGAAACTATGACAGCGGAACCCTTTGAGCCCTTGAAAGATTGCAGCCTAAAGACGCTGACACTGAAAGCAATCTTTTTGGTAGCGATCACTACAGCCAAAAGGGTCTGCGAGATAGGAGCCCGATGCAGGTGTTTCCTACAGAGGGGAAGAGCCAAGGTCTCTCAGGTGGCTGTCCTGAAAGACTCCGGGAAAGAACGTTACCAGTAAGTAACTTCTTTTTTTTTTTTCTGATAAGCCTGAGATCGATTTTTTTTATCTCAGGCTTTCCAGCATAGAGGAGAGATTTTGGGATGTATAGACCCCAGATCTCTCCATAAATGGAACCTGACATGCCCTATTCCTATTACAAGGGATGTTTACATTCCTTGTAATAGGAAAACAAGTAATCAAAAAATGAAAAATGAAAGGGAAAGTGTAAAAAAAAAAAAATAATAATTTTAAAGCGCCCCCACATCCTGGTGCTTGTATGCAGAAGCGAACACACACGTAGATCGCACCCACATGTGTAAACAGTATTCATGTGAGGTATCACTACGACTGTTATGCCCCGTACGTACGGTCGGACTTTGTTCGGACATTCCGACAACAAAATCCTAGGATTTTTTCCGACGGATGTTGGCTCAAACCTGTTTTGCGTACACACGGTCGCACAAAGTTGTCGGAATTTCCGATCGCCAACCACGCAGTCACGTACACCACGTACGACGAGACTAGAAAAGGCCAGTTCAGAAACAAGCGCGGCACCCTTTGGGCTCCTTTTGCTAATCTCGTGTTAGTAAAAGTTTGGTGAGAGACGATTCGCGCTTTTTCAGACTCGTGGCTTTCAGATCGTTTTCTGCCGTTCAGTTTGTGCTTGTGGGTTTGTATCTGCTCTTCAGTGTGTGCAAGCAAGTTCCGAGTGACTTTAAGTAGTCATTGTGTTCTTGTTCGTTCGTTACTGTTTTTCAGGTCGCTCTTCACAGGCCTTGCTGTTCTTCAGTGCGTTCTGTTACTTCGTTCTGAGCAGCCGACCGTTTTCTAGCCATGTTTCGTATACGTACTCCTCGTAAAATTCGTGCTGTGCGGGGGCTTGGTGTTTGGGTCCTGACCTTGACACAAGTCCAGTCCATGAACAGGGTGGGGAGGAGTTCATGGACCAAGAATTGGTTGCTTCAGCGTGACCAGTTCTCTCATATGCCTTTTCTCCGTGAGATCCGTGAGAATAATCCTGATGATTTCAGGAACTTTCTCAGGATGACGGACCCCGTGTTTCACCGTCTGCTGGCTTCGCTGACCCCCTATATCAGCAGGCAGGATACCTGCATGAGGCAAGCCATCACTCCGGAGCAGAGGTTAGTCGCTACCCTGCGGTACTTGGCGACAGGGAGAAGTCTGCAGGACTTGAAGTTCTCGACAGGCATCTCCCCCCAGGCTATGGGGATCATTATCCCAGAGACCTGTTCTGCCATCATCTAGGTCCTGCAGAAGGAGTATATGAAGGTAAGATTTTTATCCTTTAATATCACATTTTATTGTATTGAATGATTGATAATATATTATATTTCTTTCCTCATTCCCTAATTACCATGATTGGAATATGCTGTGAATGTCCCCTTTGTCCTCATGCATGCTGGATTTTTATGTAATTAATTTTTTAGTTCCTTCATACAGATTGGCCTTCAATAACCTCCCCAGCATGCTCTCCTGCCCTATATTCACCTCATGTAGTCACTTAACAATGTATTTTGTCAGCTCCATAGTAGTGCTTTACCCCAAACACCCCCTAAAATGTTTTTAAATGTTATTTTAGCTTTAAATTCAGGCAGAGTGCCAGAGGCTTTTTTTTTGTGGTGTCCCCAAATCATTTTTAGTAACCCTCCCTCCCCCAACTGCTAAGTCAGCTGATCCCAATTCTCTATCTATCCTCAATCATCTATCTGCTGACTTTGCCAAACCCATACACACTATACCCATCTCTTTAGTGGTCAGATTTATGGATGAATTCCCCAAAGCATGCAGTGCAAGGGCCTGCCTGTATACTTTCAAATGGTACTGTTTAACCACTTCAGCCCCGGAAGGTTTTACCCCCTTCCTGACCAGAGCACTTTTTACAATTCGGCACTGCGTCGCTTTAACTGCTAATTCCGCGGTCATGCAATGCTGTACCCAAACAAAATTTGCGTCCTTTTCTTCCCACAAATAGAGCTTTCTTTTGATGGTATTTGATCACCTCTGCCGTTTTTATTTTTTGTGCTATACACGGAAAAAAATGATATTTTCTACTTTTTGTTCTAAAAAAAATCCAATAAACTCAATCATTAAGGCCACATGTCTTTGGTAAAAAAAATGTCAATAAGTGTATATTTATTGGTTTGCGCAAAAGTTATAGCGCCTACAAACTAGGGTACATTTTCTGGAATTTACACAGCCTTTAATTTATGACTGCCTATGTCGTTTCTTGAGGTGCTAAAATGGCAGGGCAGTACAAAACTCCCACAAATGACCCCATTTTGGAAAGTAGACACCCCAAGGAAATTGCTGAGAGGCATGTTGAGCCCATTGAATATTCATTTTTTTTGTCCCAAGTGATTGAATAATGACAAAAAAAAAAAAAAATTACAAAAAGTTGTCACTAAATGATATGTTGCTCACACAGGCCATGGGCATATGTGGAATTGCACCCCAAAATACATTTAGCTGCTTCTCCTGAGTATGGGGATACCACATGTGTGGGACTTTTTGGGAGCCTAGCCGCGTACGGGGCCCCGAAAACCAATCACTGCCTTCAGGATTTCTAAGGGCGTACATTTTTGATTTTACTCCTCACTACCTATCACAGTTTTGAAGGCCATAAAATGCCCAGATGGCATAAAACCCCCCCAAATGACCCCATTTTGGAAAGTAGACACCCCAAGCTATTTGCTTTGAGGCATGTTGAGTCCATGGAATGTTTTATATTTTGACACAAGTTGCGGGAAAGTGACAAATTTTTTTATTTTTTTTTGCACAAAGTTGTCACTAAATGATATATTGCTCACATAGGCCATGGGCATATGTGGAATTGCACCCCAAAATACATTTAGCTACTTCTCCTGAGTATGGGGATACCACATGTGTGGGACTTTTTGGGAGCCTAGCCGCGTACGGGGCCCCGAAAACCAATCACCGCCTTCAGGATTTCTAAGGGTGTAAATTTTTGATTTCACTCTTCACTGCCTATCACAGTTTTGGAGGCCATGGAATGCCCAGGTGGCACAAACCCCCCCCAAATGACCCCATTTTGGAAAGTAGACACCCCAAGCTATTTGCTGAGAGGCATGGTGAGTATTTTGCAGCTCTCATTTGTTTTTGAAAATAAAGAAAGACGAGAAAAAACATTTTTTTTTTTCTTTTTTCAATTTTCAAAACTTTGTGACAAAAAGTGAGGTCTGCAAACTACTCACTATACCTCTCATCAAATAGCTTGGGGTGTCTACTTTCCAAAATGGCGTCATTTGGGGGGGTTTTTTGCCACCTGGGCATTCCATGGCCTCCGAAACTGTGATAGGCAGTGAAGAGTGAAATCAAAAATTTACGGCCTTAGAAAGCCTGAAGGCGGTGCTTGGTTTTTGGGGTCCCGTACGCGGCTAGGCTCCCAAAAAGTCTCACACATGTGGTATCCCTGTACTCAGGAGAAGCAACAGAATGCATTTTGGGGTGTAATTTCACATATTCCCATGGCATGTTTGAGCAATATATCATTTAGTGACAACTTTGTGCAAAAAAAAATAAAAGAAATAAAAAATTGTCTCTTTCCCGCAACTTGTGTCACAATATAAAATATTCCATGGACTCGACATGCCTCTCAGCAAATAGCTTGGGGTGTCTACTTTCCAAAATGGGGTCATTTGGGGGGGTTTTGAACTGTCCTGGCATTTTATGCACAACATTTAGAAGCTTATGTCACACATCACCCACTCTTCTAACCACTTGAAGACAAAGCCCTTTCTGACACTTTTTGATTACATAAAAAAATAATTTTTTTTTGCAAGAAAATTACTTTGAACCCCCAAACATTATATATTTTTTTAAAGCAAATGCCCTACAGATTAAAATGGTGGGTGTTTCATTTTTTTTTTCACACAGTATTTGCGCAGCGATTTTTCAAACGCAGTTTTTGGGGAAAAAACACACTTTTTTAAATTTTAATGCACTAAAACACACTATATTGCTCAAATGTTTGATGAAATAAAAAAGATGATCTTAGGCCGAGTACATGGATACCAAACATGACATGCTTTAAAATTGCGCACAAACGTGCAGTGGCGACAAACTAAATACATTTTTAAAAGCCTTTAAAAGCCTTTACAGGTTACCACTTTAGATTTACAGAGGAGGTCTACTGCTAAAATTACTGCCCTCGATCTGACGTTCGTGGTGATACCTCACATGCATGGTGCAATTGCTGTTTACATTTGACGCCAGACCGACGCTTGCGTTCGCCTTAGCGCGAGAGCAGGGGGGACAGGGGTGCTTTTTTTTTTCTTTATTATTATTATTTTTTTTATCTTATTTTAAAACTGTTCCTTTCATTTTCTTTTTTTTAAATCATTTTTATTGTTATCTCAGGGAATGTAAATATCCCCTATCATAGCAATAGGTAGTGACAGGTACTATTTTTTGAAAAAATTGGGGTCTATTAGACCCTAGATTTCTCCTCTGCCCTCAAAGCATCTGACCACACCAAGATCGGTGTGATAAAATGCTTTCCCAATTTCCCAATGGCGCTGTTTACATCCGGCGAAATCTAAGTCATAAAATGCTCGTAGCTTCTGGTTTCTTAGGCCATAGAGATGATTGGAGCCACTCTGGTCTCTGATCAGCTCTATGGTCAGCTGGCTGAATCACCGGCTGCATTCTCAGGTTCCCTGTTGAGACAGTAGAGCCAGAGAAAAACACGGAAGATGTTGAGGGGGGCATTCCCTCTCACTGCTTGTAAAAGCAGTCTAGAGGCTAATTAGCCACTAGGATTGCTTTTACATGAAAGCCGACCGCTGGCTGAAAAGAATGATACCAAGATGATACCTAAACCTGCAGGCATCATTCTGGTATAACCACTCAAAGTCGTGAATGGCGTACCTGAAGACAAAAAAATGGTTAACAATAAAGCACAGTAAACGGTAAAGTATAAAAAATTGCATACCTGAAAAGCAAACATGATAAAACATAATAACAATAAAACATTGCACAATAGAATACGGTAAAAAAAGAGCAGAACAATAGAGAGAATAGAGAGAGAAAGAACAATAAAACGACAACTATTATTTTTTATTTTATATTTTTGTTTGTGTTTTTTTTTTTTTTTTACACTTTTTTTTGTAACTAACTTTTATAACTGTAACCGGTTCCAGGTTCGGGTCTCTCAAAATGCGATGGCATCTTGGGAGACCCTGTGAAAGTGTGCCTAGTCTGTGCAATGCTGTACCCTACGCTAATACTCAACTAGTGAATGGTAGCGTTCAAAACATTCACCAATGCAAAGACCAGGATTGTCAGGACAGGAGGGACAATAATAGCGGGTGTCACGCCTATATCCGCGCTTGCTGCAGACACGACATCTTTTTTGGGGGGGTTCGTTGGGTAGGGGTACTCGGGAGGACATAAAGAAAATGCCTCTCATGCAGCCGACTGCATTTGGTTGGGGATGTGAATGGGGGAAGTACGGGCGCTGCAGAAGTGGTGGGTTCCCAATTAGGATTGGCGAATGCAGCAGGAAGGGCATTATGGGCACGACGGGCCTGTGTTTGTCTTTTTGGTGGCAGCGGGACACTACTTGTGCTTGCCACCTCACCAGCTTGAACTGCACTTATGGGACTCGCCACGTCACCAAGTGTTACTGCAGTGCGGGTTTGACTACGACCGGGGTGTACTAGGGCGCTGGTGCTTGCCAGTTCACCAAAACGCTACAAAAAAAACTGTTAGCGATCGCAGGGATCAGGCCTGACTCTGCGAACGCTGCAGTTATGCGTTTAGTGTTTTGTAAGTGTCAGTGATCGATCGATACTGCACTTGGGTGGGTTGGGCCGGGCGGAGGGGCAAAACGCAGGTGCTAGCAGGTATCTGGGCTGATCCCGCTAACACTGCGTTTGTGGGAACCCTAAACTGCTGGGGACGCTAGTATAGATCTGATCAGATCAGATATTGATCCGATCAGATACTATACCACCAAGGGAGGTGTACGGTGCGTGCGTGGGTGTTAGTGGTACTGGCGCTAACCTGACGCTGCCTGGGGCTGGTGCTTGCCAGTTCACCAAAACGCTACCAAAAAAACTGTTAGCGATCGCAGGGATCAGGCCTGACTCTGCGAACGCTGCAGTTATGCGTTTAGTGTTTTGTAAGTGACAGTGATCGATTGATACTGCACTTGGGTGGGCTGGGCTGGGCCGGGCGGAGGGGCAAAACGCAGGTGCTAACAGGTATCTGGGCTGATCCCGCTAACACTGCGTGTTTGGGAACCCTAAACTGCTGGGGACGCTAGTATAGATCTGATCGGATCAGATATTGATCTGTTCAGATACTATACCACTAAGGGAGGTGTATGGTGCGTGCGTGGGTGTTAGCGGTACTGGCGCTAACCTGACGCTGCCTGGGGCTGGTGCTTGCCAGTTCACCAAAACGCTACCAAGAAAACTGTTAGCGATCGCAGGGATCAGGCCTGACTCTGCGAACGCTGCAGTTATGCGTTTAGTGTTTTGTAAGTGACAGTGATCGATCGATACTGCACTTGGGTGGGCTGGGCTGGGCCGGGCGGAGGGGAAAAACGCAGGTGCTAGCTGGTATCTGGGCTGATCCCGCTAACACTGCGTTTTTGGGAACCCTAAACTGCTGGGGATGTTAGTATAGATCTGATCGGATCAGATATTGATCCGTTCAGATACTATACCACTAAAGGAGGCGTATGCTGCGTGCGTGGGTGTTAGCGGTACTGGCGCTAATCTGACGCTGCCTGGGGCGACGCATATCATCGCCGGGCAATCAGGGGGCTAATCCTTTATTCGGTAATAAACGGCGGGTGCCCTGACACTATAAAAAATAAATGAACTAACCAGCGTCACCCGTAACACTTATACGGTGATGAGTGGTGAAAGAGTTAACTAGGGGGCAATCAAGGGGTTAAAACATTTATTAGATAGTATATGGGGGTCCCTGACGCTATAAAACGCTGACGGCGAACTTAAATATTTACCTCCCTAACTAGCGTCACCAGCGACACTAATACAGCGTCACCTAGACCTAAAGGGGGCTACCACTCACTGCCCTAACACTGTAACTGTCACAAACTGACACCAATCAGTAATCAGAAAAAAAAAAAAAAATACTGCTTGGTGTCAGTTTGTGACAGGGGGGGGTGGTTGGGGGGGATCGGGGGGCAATCGGGGGGGGGGGTCGGGGGTGTTTTATGTGCCTGGCATGTTCTACTGTGTGTGTGTAGTGTTTTGTGCACTTACATGTCTTCTCTCCTCGGCGCTGGAACGGAAACTGCCAAGCCGAGGAGAGATGACATCACATCCTCTGCCTGTGTGAAACTACACACAGGCAGGGGAGGATTCCGATTGGCTGGGAGCGATCGCGAGGGGGGGGCCATGATCGGATGGTCTCCCCCTCGCCTCCCAATGCTCCCAGTGAAATGCCGACCGCCGCTGGCACCGGGGGGGTCCGATTGGACCCCCCGCCCGCGGGAGGCAGATCACGTACAGGTACGTGATTCTGCCTGCCCGTGCCATTCTGCCGACGTATATCTACGTTAGGCGGTCGGCAAGTGGTTAAACATTTTATATCCTATTATTATCTTGATAGGTAATAGCAGAATGTCCAAATGTGCTCAAATGTGTACAGTGTGTATTTATATCTTTGTATTATGACACTTCTTACCTGACCAGTGGGCTGCCAATAGTGTAACTAAGGAGGGACTGTTGCAAGTAATACCCTGTATTTAGGCATTCATCTCTCAATGAAGTGGAGAGGGTTACCTGTCCAAGATTTCCCCACCCCCCATAATGTTAGAAATGGCCCATGAGAGGGGGGGAGGGGGAATATGATAGGTGTACCTTATACTTTGGTGTTGTTAAATTCCCCTTAATAAATGCTATCTGGAGGTTGGCCAAGAATGTTTGTGTCTAATCTGCTTGTCATGTTTATGTGCAAAAATATTAACTTATTTTTGTTTTCCTCAACAGTTTCCTTCCACGCCACAGGAATTGCAGACTGTGGCCTCCCACTTTGCCGAGCGGTGGGACTTTCCTAACTGCGGAGGGGAAATTGATGGGAAACACGTCCACATCGTCCCACCACCCAACTCAGGGTCGTACTATTTCAACTATAAGGGGTTCAATAGTATTGTGATGTTGGCGGTGGTGTCGGCTAATTACGACTTCTTGTATGTGGACGTGGGAAAGAATGACCGGATGTCCGATGGTGGAGTCATCGCCCAGACGGAGTTCTACAGGCGTCTCCAGAATGGCAGCTTGGACTTGCCACCTCCAGAGGACAATGTGGAAGGACTCCCATTCGTGTTTGTTGCTGATGAAGCGTTTGCGCTGGGGGACCATCTTATGCGGCCATTCCCTATGAGGACCCTCACCCCGGAACAGAGGGTTTTTAATTACCAGTTGGCCAGAGCCAGAAGAGTGGTGGAGAACACATTTGGAATCCTGGCCAGCCGGTTCCGCCTATTTCTGACACCCATCCATATGGCGGAGTATAAACTTAATCATATAATCCTGGCGTGCTGTATTCTCCATAACTTTTTACGCAAACATTCCGCCAACTATGCTGGCTCAGTTGGGCCTGAGGCCGGAATGATCCATGAAACAACACTGACGGCGCTTGAAAGTGGCCGTCCTGGCTTGCCCTCCCCGAGTGCCCGTGATGTCCGGTTACGATACCTGGAGTTCTTTGCGGGTAGGGGGGCCATCAATATGCCAGCAAATTTGTGAAGCCTTTATCAAATAAAAAAGCAAAAAAAAGAAAATCTTTGTGGACATTTACTGCTTGTGTTTGTTTTAGCTGACCGTGACAGAAATGTGTTGAGTACAGAAAATGGTGTGATTGTGTAACCTTATACAAAGCACTGTTGGGTGTTATTTACTAAAGGCAAAGACACTTTGCACTACAAGTGCAGTGAAACTGCACTTGTAGTGCAAAGAGGATTTGCCCTTAGGAAATAACCCCCATTTTCACAGAAAACAGCAATGACATCACCAACAAAGTGTTTTAGCGTTGATACAATAATCCACACATTCTTGCTTAACCACTTACCAACCGGCCCATAGCTGAATGACGGCTGCAGGGTGGTTGGATAACTCTGGGAGGGCGTACTATGATGTCCTCCCGGAGAAACGGTCCCGCGCGCCCCCGCGGGCGCGCACACAGGAACATCCATGTTCGCCGGGTCCACGGGACCCGGCGCAACACGGATCGCGGTAAAGGGCCAATGACAGCCGCCCTTTACCATGTGATCGCTCCGTCCAATTACGGAGCGATCACAAATGTCAACAAAGGCTGTGCTGCAGGGTCATCACAAGTTCATCGCTCTCCTCTCCTCACACCGATGCAGCGTGAGAGGAGAGGAGAGCTTCATAGTGCCAAACAGTGACTTTTTTTCTATTATCAGTGCCCAGCAGTGCCACAGCAGTGCCCAACAGTGCCACAACAGTGCCCAACAGTGCCACAACAGTGCCACAACAGTGTCATCTGTGCCACAAGTGCCACCTGTGCCACATCTGTGCCACCTGTGCCACCTCTGTGCCATCTGTGCCACCTCTGTGCCACCTCTGTGCCACCAGAGCCACACCAGTCCCACCAGTGCACACCAGTGCCACACCAGTGCACACCAGTGCCACACCAGTGCCACCTGTGCCCATCAGTGCCACCTGTGTCCATCAGTGCCACCTGTGCCCATCAGTGCCACTTGTGCTCATCTGCACCACTGCAGTACCACATCAGTGCCGCCAGTGTCCACCAGTGCCGCCTGTGCCCACCAGTGCCGCCTATGCCCACCAGTGCCGCCTGAGCCCACCAGTGCTGCCTCTGTGCCACCAGAGCCACACCAGTGCAACCAGAGCCACACCAGTGCCACTACAGTGCACACCAGTGCCACCTGTGCCCAACCAGTGCCACCTGTGCCCAACCAGTACCACCTGTGCCCATCAGTGCCCCCTGTGCCCATCAGTGCCACCTGTGCCCATCAGTGTAACATCAGTGCCACCAGTGCCACATCAGTGCCGCCTGTGCCCACCAGTGCCGCCTGTGCCCACCAGTGCCACCTGTGCCCACCAGAGCCACCTCTGTGCCCACCAGAGCCACCTCTGTGCCCACCAGAGCAACATCAGTGCAGCCAGAGCCACATCAGTGCAGCCAGAGCCACACCAGTGCAGCCAGAGCCACATCAGTGCAGCCAGAGCCACACCAGTGCCACCTGTGCCCATCAGTGCTCATCTGTGCCACATCAACCTCACCAGCTACCAGTATGGCAAAAAAATTAATTACGGCCGAGGAGGCCTACCAGCGTCTCAGCATGACCGATGAGAGCAGCGGGGAGCTCTCTGAGTCTCTGTCCGATTCGGATTCGGCCTATGAACCCATGACAAGCAGCGGGTCCGATACAGAATCAGAAGAGGAACATGTGCCCGTGAAAATAAGGCGTTCTGGCATGGAGCATGAGCCTACTACCACCTCGAGAGCAGTGCCGTCCACCTCCAGGGCAGTGCCGTCCACCTCAAGCGCAGTGCCATCCACCTCAAGCGAAGAGCCACTGCAACAAAGGCCAGGAACCAGTAGGGTGTCATCTCAACCCCAAAGGGATAGAGGCCATGCCAGCCTACCCCCATGCCCTTCAAAACCCCCTGTGGCTTCCCCCTAATTCCGGAGCAGCAAATATCCCCCCTTTTACCGCCCAGCCAGGTGTCCAGGTGAACACCGATAATTTTGTCATGCTTGATTTTTTTTAATTTGATTTTCACCGAAGACTTTCAATCGTCCATTGTGGCCCAGTGCAACCTTTACACACAGCAGTACATCGTAAGCAACCCTGGCTCTAGTCCCTTTGAGTGGAGAGAGCTTACCATAGCGGAATTTAAAATTTTCTTAGGCCTAACTTTTACAATGGGTCTCACAAAAAAAAACGAAATGTGCTCATATTGGTCAACTAACCCCGTCCACCACATGCCACTCTTCTCTTCAATAATGCCAAGATCAAGATACCTTATGATTTTGCGCTTCCTTCACTACAATGACAACACCCAGTGCCCTCCCCGAAATGACCCAGCCTTTGACAAATTATTCAAAATTCGGCCACTCCTGAATTATTTCTCTGAAAAATTTCCCCAGCTATATACCCCCGACCAGAATATTTCTGTTGATGAGTCCCTTGTAAAATTTACAGGCAGGCTTGGCATCAAACAGTTTATCCCCAGCAAAAGGGCCCAATATGGAGTTAAAATGTATAAACTTTGCGACCGAGCCATGGGGTACATTTACGCCTTCCGGGTGTACAAAGGGAAGGACACCCAACTGCATCCCCCTGAATGTCCAGAATATATTGGAACCAGCTGCAAAGTTGTCTGGGAGCTCATTTATCCACTCTTTGGAAAGGGGTACCACCTTTATGTGGATAATTTTTATACTAGCTTGCCCCTCTTCTGCAATCTTCACCGGAGGGACACCCCAGCATGTGGTACCATAAGAACCAACAGAAAAGGCTTCCCGCAAAAACTGGTCAATGAAAGGCTACGCCGAGGGGATACGGTGGCTTTGCGGAACCAGGAGCTATTGGCTGTCAAGTGGAGGAAGAGACGAAACGTCCACATGCTCACGACAATCCATAATGACACCTACGTGGAAGTCCCAAGAAGAAACGGCCCAGTCCAGAAACCTGCTTGTATTTATGATTACAATTTGTTTATGGGGGGAGTGGACTTCAACGATCAGATGATTGAACCCTACCTTCCCACATGAAAATCCCGTCATTGGTATAAAAAAGTGTCCATTTATTTTTTCAGTTTGGCCATGTATAACACTTACGTAATTTACCAAAAATCTACTGAGACCCCCGTATCCTATCTGCAATACCAGGAACAAGTAATCTCCTCCCTTTTGTACCCTGAAAGCCCACCAGAAAATATTCGCTCTGATTCCGTGAGCAGACTCCACGAACGCCACTTTCCTGACAAAATCCCCCCCCGTGAAACAGGCCACAGTCATCAGAAGAAATGCCGGGTGTGCTCCAGAAGAGGAATTAGAAGAGACACCACGTATTATTGTCCCGATTGTCCTTCCCAACCAGGCCTCTGTATAGGTGAATGTTTCCGCCGTTACCATACTTCTCTACATTATTAGGGAAGTATGGTAAACGTAATTTTCATTTCCTGTAATTTTCCTCCACACCCCTTATGCCACTGCACTGAACCTGACTTACCTCAGCCTTGTCTGGAACCAACCCTGGCCTGTTATACGACCAAGCTTCTGCCTAACACTAAAACTGTACCTACCTCTGCCTTCTCCGGAACTGACCCTGGCCTGTTATACGACCAAGCTTATGCCTAATGCTGAATTGTACCTACCTCTGCCTGCTCTGGAACTGACCCTGGACTGTTTGACCACATTTTTTGCCTGCCTCTTGGACTGATCATTTACCCTGCTATGCTAGTGGGAACACAGGGGTCTCACATATGTGAGGGGCTCCAGAAATGTTTTTGTGGATGAAGAAATCTAATTTTTTCCTGGCCTGCTACTTTGACCATGTTCCTGCTTACTACCAGGACCAATATTTTGGCACTACTGGCAATGTCTCTACTTGCACTGACCCTGGACTGTACAAGGACATTATCCCTGCCTGTACTATGGACAATATTCCTGCCTGCTGCCTGGACTATTCCATTCACTGTGGCTGACCACATCCCTGCCTGCTGCCTGGATCAGGGCTCTCCTCCTGTGGACAACTGCACTACTAAAACCACAGGTAATCTTTTGTTTACCCTTTGCTCAGCAGAATGTATTTTAGGGTGTAATTCTTGGTATGTTCATGCTATGTGTTAGAAATATGAAGGGCCTTCAAAAATGTGATAGATTGTAAGGAAATTAGATGTGTAATTTATACTCCTAGAACGCCTGAATGTGCTACTTCAATGTTGGGCCTCTGTATTTGGCCAGGCTGTGTAGAAGTCTCACACATGTGGTATCACCATACTCGGAAGGAGTAGCAGAATATATTTTGGGGTGTCATTTTTGCTATGTACATGCTATGTGTCGGAAATATCTTAGAAATGGACAACTTTGTGTAAAAAAAATGCGTTTTCATTTTTTTTCCACATTTTCCAAAAACTTCAGGAAAAAAATGAACCATTCAAAAGACTCATTATGCCTCATAGATTATACGTTGGGGTGTTTGCTTTCCAAAATGGGGTCACTTTGTGGGCGTTTCCATTGTCCTGGTGCTCCGGGGCCTTCAAAAGTGTA
Organism: Aquarana catesbeiana; assembly: GCF_042186555.1. Classification (NCBI taxonomy): domain Eukaryota; kingdom Metazoa; phylum Chordata; class Amphibia; order Anura; family Ranidae; genus Aquarana; species Aquarana catesbeiana. The sequence continues at coordinate 269,952,498 of NC_133328.1, read as the reverse complement.
ATAGGTGGTTGAGAGATTAGATGTGTAATTTATGCTCCTAGAACGCCTGAATGTGCTACTTCAATGTTGCGCCTCTGTATGTGGCCAGGTTGTGTAAAAGTCTCACACATGTGGTATCGCCATACTCGGAAGGAGTAGCAGAATATATTTTGGGGTGTCATTTTTGCTATGTACATGCTATGTGTCAGAAATATCTTAGAAATGGACAACTTTGTGTAAAAAAAAATGCGTTTTCATTTTTTTCCCACATTTTCCAAAAACTTCTGGAAAAAAATGAACCATTCAAAAGACTCATTATGCCTCATAGATTATACATTGGGATGTTTGCTTTCCAAAATGGGGTCACTTTGTGGGCGTTTCCATTGTCCTGGTGCTCCAGGGCCTTCAAAAGTGTAATAGGTGGTTGAGAGATTAGATGTGTAATTTATGCTCCTAGAACGCCTGAATGTGCTACTTCAATGTTGCGCCTCTGTATGTGGCCAGGTTGTGTAAAAGTCTCACACATGTGGTATCGCCATACTCGGAAGGAGTAGCAGAATATATTTTGGGGTGTCATTTTTGCTATGTACATGCTATGTGTCGGAAATATCTTAGAAATGGACAACTTTGTGTAAAAAAAATGCGTTTTCATTTTTTTTCCACATTTTCCAAAAACTTCTGGAAAAAAATGAACCATTCAAAAGACTCATTATTCCTCATAGATTATACGTTGGGGTGTTTGCTTTCCAAAATGGGGTCACTTTGTGGGCGTTTCCATTGTCCTGGTGCTCCAGGGCCTTCAAAATGTAATAGGTGGTTGAGAGATTAGATGTGTAATTCATGCTCCTAGAACGCCTGAATGTGCTACTTCAATGTTGCGCCTCTGTATGTGGCCAGGTTGTGTAAAAGTCTCACACATTTGGTATCGCCATACTCGGGAGGAGTAGCAGAATATATTTTGGGGTGTCATTTTTGCTATGTACATGCTATGTGTTGGAAATATCTTAGAAATGGACAACTTTGTGTAAAAAAAAATGCGTTTTCATTTTTTTTCCACATTTTCCAAAAACTTCTGGAAAAAAATGAACCATTCAAAAGACTCATTATGCCTCATAGATTATACATTGGAGTGTTTGCTTTCCAAAATGGGGTCACTTTGTGGGCGTTTCCATTGTCCTGGTGCTCCAGGGCCTTCAAAAGTGTAATAGGTGGTTGAGAGATTAGATGTGTAATTTATGCTCCTAGAACGCCTGAATGTGCTACTTCAATGTTGCGCCTCTTTATGTGGCCAGGTTGTGTAAAAGTCTCACACATGTGGTATCCCCATACTCAGGAGGAGTAGCAAAATATATTTTGGGGTGTCATTTGTGTAATGTACATGCCATGTGAGAGAAATAACCTGTTATGATGACAATTTGGTGTGAAAAAAATAAAAATAAAAAAATCTTCATTTTGCAAAGAATTGTGGGAAAAAATAACAACTTCAAAAAACTCACCATGCTTCTTATTAAATACCTTGGAATGTCTACTTTCCAAAAAGGGGTCATTTTGTGGGTATTTGTACTTTCCTGGCTTGTTAGGGTCTCAAGAAATGAGATAGGCCTCAGTACATCAGGTGTGATCAGATGTGATCAATTTTCAGTGATTGGCACCATAGCTTGTAGACTCTATAACTTTCACACAGACTAAATAATATCCACTAATTTGAGTTATTTTTACCAAAGATATGTAGCAGTATAAATTTTGGCCCAAATTTATGAAGAAAAATTACTTATTTGCAAAATTTTATAATAGAAATGAAGAAAAATGCATTTTTTTACAAAATATTCGGTCTTTTTTCATTTATAGCACAGAAAATAAAAAACCCAGAGGTGATCAAATACCCTCAAAAAGAAAGCTCTATTTGTGTGAAAAAAAGGACGAAAATTTCATATGGGTACAGTGTTGCATGACTGAGTAAATGTCATTCAAAATGTGAGAGCACCGAAAGCTGAAAATTGGTCTGGTTAGGAAGGGGGTTTAAGTGCCCAGTTGTCAAGTGGTTAACAATCTCTTTAATACCTGCACAATCACATGTGCATTTAGAAAAGTTTTTCTAATAAAACAACATGTTTGTGGTATAACAATTTTTGGGGTGGCATTATCAAACAGATAAATGTCCATTTAAGCTAAAATAGGCATGTGTAAAACCAACAAGAAAGCCACAAATCTTGAATTTACAAAGTTCACATTTGGTAGAACTTGAAGGCAATATCAGACATGAGTATTTAGGAACTGTGTTTGATATTGCGTTCAGATGGGGTGAAGTCACCCCAGGAAAAACCAAATTTGGAAGATGCACACAAATTTCCCAATGTCAACATGTGCTAGCTGCCATCACGGTGGATCAAGGGACGTGTTTTGGGGGAGCAACCCCTTCCTCTCAGCTACTTTATTATTGAGGAAGGGGTTGTACCCCCAAAACGCGTCCATTGATCCCCCGTGATGGCAGATAGCACATGTTGGCACGCTGTGTGCATCCTCCAAATTAGGCTTTTCGACAAATCTTTCAAACATTTTGAACATTGGAGCACACAAAAAAACAAAGGGATTGGGAGGGGTTTTAAACTCGCCCCAAAACATCAATGATGTTTTTATTTTTTTGAATAACATCATTGATGTTTTTATTGAGGTTTTCCAATTCTAAATGACACCCCATGATCTCCCCGATCAGGATCTGGGCACTTTCTGATGTGAAAGAATCTGGATCCACAACATCACGATCACCTAAAAAGAGCGAAACCCCAAAAAAAAGGTATAAAAAAAATGCCGTCATCCATCTCTTACCTGAGCCTGTGGTCGCAGACACTCACCTGTTGTGGTGACTAGTTCCACCACGTCTTCCTCCTCCTGCTCTTCTTGGGTTGGTGGGATTTCACCTTCTTCCAGAGGTGGGGGGTCTGTGTTCTCCTCGGATGAGGGGTGTCCTCCGAGTCTTTTCACCCCTATGTAAAAAAAAAATGCTATACTTAGCACACAGTGATTTGATGGCAGAACTATAATTAGAAAACATTGCTTGGAAGTGGGGTACAATTGTCTATTTTGGCCAAAATGTGGCATTTTCAGTGTCCTTTGTCAAGCATTAATACTTTACCTGTTTGGTACAAGCTTCACAGATGAAGCCCCCCCCCATAGTATACACTGGAGCACCTATGTGCCCCCCCTAATAAAAATGGTGTTCTTGTGTCCCACACTAGTACTCCAGCGTCCAGATGTGAAAACAGCTGCTGAGTGTCCTCTCCTTACACAGAATCTATTTTGCATTTCATTCTAGTAACAAAGCCATCTACACAACCAAAATAGTTTATGACAAGTAGGGCGTAAAAATTGTGGCCAAATGCATATGGCCTAAACAATGATGTTTTATAAGCCGAAAGAAAAATGTTTGATACGAATGAATAATGTACCCATGGACATGAAATTTGCCATGTAAAAATGTAGACTTGTAAGAAAAGCACATGGAGCAGCACGAACGTAATAAAGAATAGGAACACAGGACAACTACTTACTTTTTTGCAGCACTCTCCGGATCTTTCTGTACTTATCATGTTCGCTTAATTTCAGGTCCGACCACCGCTTCCTGAGCTGATCTTTCGATCGTCGTACCCCGAAATGCCGGTGCAGACTCTTGACCACTTTCGCCATGATCTTGGCCTTTCGGACATTGGGGTTGGGGTAAGGCCCATACTTCCCCTCATAGTCGGCCCTCTTCAGGATGTCGACCATCTCCAACATCTCCCCAAAGGACATATTTGATGCCTTAAATCTCCTGGATCGTGACGTTTCAGGCTTTGGGCTTTCCTCCTCCTCCTCCTCGTTGCTATAATTAGCACGCACCTGCTGTGTCTCCGCCATGTGCTCTTCCCCCACTGCGCCGAATGAAAAGGGGCGGGGAATAGACTAGAAAGAACGTCAGGGGTGGGCGGAGTTACACGCATGCGCAGTGTGTATAAAGCGTAATACGTGAGCGGAGGAAAGAGCATCGAAAGCGCCGATCGTGATAACGAAGGTAAGATCTAAACTTGGGCCTATACTGCTTCGAAATTGAAGCCTATATTGTAATAAGATTAGGAGAGTTTGGCCTGACCTTAGGGTTTGTCTTGTGTTGTGTCTTGCAGAGAAAATGGATGGCTTCAATGACCACAATTTCCTCCCCCTGTTCATAGACAAATACAGGGAGCTGCCCTGTCTGTGGCAGGTGAGACATCCTCATTATAATAATAAACAAAAGAGGCAGGCAGCGCTGGAGAAACTGCTGGAGTTGGTGAAGCCGGTGGTCCTCACAGCAACCATCCCCTATTTAAAAGCCAAAATTGGTGGCCTGAGGAGCACTTATCTTAGGGAGCGCAAGAAGGTCACAGATTCCCAGAGGTCCGGAGCTGCAGCAGATGACGTTTATGTCCCCAGGCTGTGGTACTATGAGAGACTGCGATTTCTGTCAGACCACACTGAAGTCAGGGAATCTCTCTCCACTCTTCCTTCCACTCTTCCTTCCACCCCAGCTGAGGCTTCCGATGTCCAACCTGGGCCTTCCAGCCAGGAAGAAGTGGAGGAGCCCAGCTGGAGTCAGGTATAGCATTCTTCTACAGATTTCTGGTCAATAACTAAATGATGTTTACTAGATGTTATTATTGATCACTAATTGCTGATTGAAAAAAGTGTTTTACATATCAATAGACAGTAGTGGGCACCCAAAATTGGGACAAGAATGAAAACTGCTGGGCTCAGAAGGATAGTCTGTTATATTTGTTAACATTCAATTTGCAACAGTCAGGAGGTGAAAATTGTGTGTGATTGATGAATAAAATACTAAAACTATGTCCCTTTTTCATACACAGGAAGACCTCAGCCAGGAGCAGGCTGTGGAATGTGGCAGTCAGGAGGAGGTGGGGATTAGTGGCAGCCAGGAGGAGGCGGGGCTAAGTGTCAGCCAAGAGAAGCCTGGGACCAGTCGCAGCCTGACTGAATCGCAGGTTCCTCCCCTCCGCCTTCCATATAAAAGAGCGAGGAAGATGACTCCCATGCAGGATTCAGCGCTCAGGCTCATTCAGGAGGCTTCTGCGTCTCTCCGAGCCTTACCCACTCCTGAAGAGGCCTTTGCCTGCATGGCTGCCACCAAACTGCAGGGCATGCAGGAGGGTCAACGCCTCCTGTGTGAGCAACTTATTTATAAAGTCCTAACTAAGGGGGTGAGTGGGGAACTAACACCCAAGACCGACGTTATTGAGTTGGACCATCCTCCTCCTCCTCCTCCTCCTGCTGCCACAACTCCACCACCAGAGCCACAGCGTGGAAGGAAGCGTGGAAGGAAGACAAGAGAGTGATGGCCCTGGGTTCAGTCTGGTCTGACAAAAGCTGCAGTCTCTCGTATGACCACAGCCTGGGGACACAGATATCATCTGCTGCTTTCCGGATCTCTGGGACTTCTGGACCAGACTGCCCCCCCTTAGATATGGACTCCTCAGGCCACCAATTTTCTTTGAAAATATTTGATGTGTGCCCTGGGGGTCCAAGGCTTCACCCATTTCTGCAGTTTCTCCAGCGTTGCCTCCCTCTTTGTTTAGTTGTGAGCCCTTAATAAAAGTTATTTTTTGGAAAATTATACTCTCCTATGTGTGTTTTCATCCAAAAAGGAAAGTTTGTTGGTGACGATTCAGGTACATTTCTAACAGAGGCCGGTAGGCCGGTAGGCCGACATGTGTACATGGGGAGAGGTGGTGTGGCTAGTAGGAGGATGTGTCCTGTGATGGACAATTGATTATTCCAAGTTCCATACCCAGGTGTTCTAGATGGGGTATAAATAAGAACAATATATACCGTACACTACAGACTGGAGACGTAAGATAAGTTTACATTGAAAAATACATTCATAAAATGATAAAAAGTATATATTATAAATATATTAGAAATAAAAATTACCATATCAGTACAAAGAATTAATGATAGGTAGTGGGATTTTGAAGCACAGAACATGAGATTGTAGTCTAAATACATACAAATGAAAAAATCTATGCATACATAAGTGTACACACACATACTCGTGTACACATACATGCATATACATACACGTGCATAATACAAACGCATGTAAATGCATAAAAAAAATATATGCATATGAAAGGGGGGGGGGGCGATGGTAAATGAAGTAAAAAGTGCACTGAGACACATTGAGAGATATTGTCTCACCGCATGGTAAAACCGGTTGTGCTTTTGTCCAAAGGACATGCGCATGCGTGTAAAAACTCTGCCAGCACGTAAAACGCTGTGCTGGAACAGATATGTGGAGGTATGCCCCTGTTCACGGAAAGCACAAATGGGGGCACAAAGATGGCCATGTGGTTTGTGCAAAAACAGAAATGTGTTCATTCAAATGGAAATCCACAAAAATATATACAAAAATGCATATATCAAATGTACATAAAAATCTAAAACGCATATGCATATATATATATAGATAAAGAAACAATATGCACAAAATAAATATATGTATATATTCACATAAATCTGTACACACATATATATATATATATATATATACACACATATGCACACATATATATATACATGCACATACACACATATACATGTCCATATACCATACATAGACCAGAGTCTTTTAAACCCCCAGCACAACCTCATCAAAAAACCTTTCCTATCCCTAGGCAGCAAGACGCTTTCTATCCAGGCATCAGCTGCCTCAAGGACACCTCCTCCCTCCTCCTCCCCCCCTTCGGCTGCCAGGATCACACGGATCTCCACTCCAAAGGATCTCTACAGTTTGCAGCTGTGTCTACACACTTCTCCTGAGACAGGTTAGCCACAATGGTCTTTGTAACTTCATTATCCTGTTAAACCCAGCAGTGTCCATAAGAGCTTGCTTACTTTCCCTGCTCAACTTATGTTTCACTACAGGCACATCTGACAGCCTAACAGCACCGCAAAAAGAAAATACAATCTATTTACATTCTAATTTCATCCATAGGTAGGTGCGTTCTGTCATCAGCCCACCTATCTGCCACCTCCAATATTTGGTCAACAACACCAGATTATCCCCCTAACGTATCCACTCCCGCCACTCTCCGCTATTGCATTGCACAAACTACACATTCCCACCCTACCGCCATGACACTGGTTCTACATAGGCACAATACATGCTGTGTAGGGGTGGTCTCCACATGTGTGTGTATGCATGTGGACATGTATATGTGTGTATGTGCATGTATATATATATATATGTGTGCATATGTGTATATATATATATATATATATATATATGTGTGTACAGATTTATGTGAATATATACATATATTCATTTTGTGCATATTGTTTCTTTATCTATATATATATATATATATATATATATATATATATATATATATATATACATATGCGTTTTAGATTTTTATGTACATTTGATATATGCATTTTTGTATATATTTTTGTGGATTTCCATTTGAATGAACACATTTCTGTTTTTGCACAAACCACATGGCCATCTTTGTGCCCCCATTTGTGCTTTCCGTGAACAGGGGCATACCTCCACATATCTGTTCCAGCACAGCATTTTACGTGCTGGCAGAGTTTTTACACGCATGCGCATGTCCTTTGGACAAAAGCACAACTGGTTTTACCATGCGGAGAGACAATATCTCTCAATGTGTCTCAGTGCATTTTTACTTCATTTACCATCGCCCCCCTCTCATATGCATATATGTTTTTTTTTTTTTTTTAATGCATTTACATGCGTTTGTATTATGCACGTGTATGTATATGCATGTATGTGTACACGAGTATGTGTGTGTACACTTAGGTATGCGTAGATTTTTTCATTTGTATGTATTTAGACTACAATCTCATGTTCTGTGCTTCAAAATCCCACTACCTATCATTAATTCTTTGTACTGATATGGTAATTTTTATTTCTAATATATTTATATTATATACTTTTTATCATTTTATGAATGCATTTTTCAATGTAAACTTATCTTACGTCTCCAGTCTGTAGTGTACGGTATATATTGTTCTTATTTATACCCCATCTAGAAAACCTGGGTATGGAACTTGGAATAATCAATTGTCCATCACAGGACACATCCTCCTACTAGCCACACCACCTCTCCCCATGTACACATGTCGGCCTACCGGCCCATACAGACTGTGCTCCAGTTCTCCTGGCTCTGATGAAAAGGTTTTCCTCGAAACGCGTCAGCCTTTCTTAAATACCTGCCTCAATATGGGCACACCCCAATTTTAACTTCCTAGTACTTATTTTGTTACCTGTTTTTCCTTTTTTTAATAATATTATGTAGTATTTGTATGATTTTATATCTATATGACTATGTGTCTGTATTCTTTTACATAAATAAACCATAAATTTCTTGATGTAAGCGTCTGATCACGCGCCTTCCATCCACTTCCTACCACCAGGGAAGCCGCCCAGGACCACCAGGGAAGCCGCCCAGGACCACCAGGGAAACCATCCACAATGGACCACCAGGTATGCCCCCTACACCGCCAGGGAAATAGTAATCAGTGCCCAGGCAGCTGCCAATCAATGCCCAGGCAGCTGCCAATCAGTGCCCACTCCAATGCCTACCACTGCCAGTGCCACCAGGGATGCCTATCAGTGCCACGTATCATTGCAGCATATCAGTGCCCATCAGTGCCACGTATCAGTGCCCATCAGTGCCGCCTATCAGTGCCCATCAGTGCTCAGCAGTGCCTCCTATCAGTGCCCATCAGTGCCACCCATAAGAATCCATCTTTGCAGCCTTTCAGTGCCCATCAGTGTCACCTATAAGTGCCCATCAGTGCCCACCAGTGCCACCCAGTGCCACCCATGAGTGCCCATCAGTGCCGCCTATCAATGCCCATCAGTGCTGCATATAAGTGCCACCCATCAATGCCGCCTACCAGTGCCCATCAGTGCCACATATCAGTGCCCATTGTCAGTGCCCGCTCATTGGTGCCACCTCATCGGTGCCGCCTTATCAGTGCCTGTCAGTGCTGCCCTTATCAGTGCCCATCAGTGAAAGAGAAAACTTACTTAATTACACATTTTTTAACAGAAACAAAAGCAAAACTTTTAGTTTTTTCAAAATTATTATTATTATTATTAATAATCTTTTTTTATTTGTTTCGCAAAAAATAAAAACCGCAGAGGTGATCAAATACCACCAAAAGAAAGTTCTATTTGTGGGAACAAAATTATAAAAATTTAGTTTGGGTACAGTGTAGCATGACCGCGCAATTGTCATTCAAACTGCGATAGCACTGAAAGCTGAAAATTGGTCTGGGCAGGAAGGTGTATAAGTGCCCAGTATTGAAGTGGTTAAGTAACATAGTTTGGTGCCATTCCACAAGTGTGCGCAATTTAAAAGTGTGGCATGTTTGGTATCTATTTACTTGGTGTAAAATCATCTTTTTTATT